>NW_027149959.1:0-215332 GCF_031143425.1 Pleurodeles waltl | reverse complement strand
CCTGTTCCGGGCGCTAGGCCTACCCACACAAGTGAGGTATCATTTTTATCGGGAGACTTGGAGGAACGCTGGGTGGAAGGAAATTTGTGGCTCGACTCTGGTTCCAGAACTTTCTGTCACCAAAATGTGAGGAAAAAGTGTTTTTTAGCCAAATTTTGAGGTTTGCAAAGGATTCTGGGTAACAGACCCTGGTCAGAGCCCCACAAGTCACCCCATCTTGGATTCCCCTAGGTCTCTGGTTTTCTAAAATGCACAGGTTTGGTAGGTTTCCCTAGGTGCCGGGTGAGCTAGAGATGAAAATCTACAGGTAGGCACTTTGCAAAAAACACCTCTGTTTTCTTTCAAAAAATGTGATGTGTCCACGTTGCGTTTTGGGGCATTTCCTGTCGCAGGCTCTAGGCCTACCCACACAAGTGAGGTATTATTTTTAGCGGGAGACTTGGGGGAACGCTGGGTGGAAGGAATTTTGTGGCTCCTCTCTGGTTCCAGAACTTTCTGTCACCAAAATGTGAGGAAAAAGTGTTTTTTTAGCCAAATTTTGAGGTTTGGAAAGGATTCTGGGTAACAGAACCTGGTCAGAGCCCCACAAGTCACCCCATCTTGGATTCCCCTAGGTCTCTAGTTTTCAAAAATGCACAGGTTTGGTAGGTTTCCCTAGGTGCCGGCTGAGCTAGAGGCCAAAATCTACAGGTAGGCACTTTGTAAAAAACACCTCTGTTTTCTTTCAAAAAATGTGATGTGTCCACGTTGCTTTTTGGGGCATTTCCTGTCGCGGGCGCTAGGCCTACCCACACAAGTGAGGTATCATTTTTAGCGGGAGACTTGGGGGAACGCTGGGTGGAAGGAAATTTGTGGCTCCTCTCTGGTTCCAGAACATTCTGTCACCAAAATGTGAGGAAAAAGTGTTTTTTAGCCAAATTTTGAGGTTTGCAAAGGATTCTGGGTAACAGAATCTGGTCAGAGCACCACAAGTCACCCCATCATGGATTCCCCTAGGTCTCTAGTTTTCAAAAATGCACAGGTTTGGTAGGTTTCCCTAGGTGCCCGGCTGAGCTAGAGGGCAAAATCTACAGGTAGGCTCTTTGCAAAAAACAACTCTGTTTTCTTTAAAAAAATGTGACGTGTCCACGTTGCGTTTTGGGGCATTTCCTGTCGCGGGCGCTAGGCCTACCCACACAAGTGAGGTATCACTTTTAGCGGGAGACTTGGGGGAACGCTGGGTGAAGGAAATTTGTGGCTCCTCTCTGGTTCCAGAACTTTCTGTCACCGAAATGTGAGGAAAACGTGTTTGTTTGCCAATTTTTGAGGTTTGCACAAAAGGATTCTGGGTAACAGAACCTGGTCAGAGCCCCACAAGTCACCCCATCTTGAATTCCCCTAGGTCTCTAGTTTTTAGAAATGCACAGGTTTGGTAGGTTTCCCTAGGTGCCGGCTGAGCTAGAGGCCAAAATCTACAGGTAGGCACTTTGCAAAAAACAACTCTGTTTTCTTTCAAAAAATGTGATGTGTCCACGTTGCGTTTTGGGGCATTTCCTGTCGCGGGCGCTAGGCCTACCCACACAAGTGAGGTATCATTTTTAGCGGGAGACTTGGGGGAACGCTGGGTGGAAGGAAATTTGTGGCTCCTCTCTGGTTCCAGAACTTTCTGTCACCGAAATGTGAGGAAAAAGTGTTTTTTTAGCCAAATTTTGAGGTTTGCAAACGATTCTGGGTAACAGAACCTGGTCAGAGCCCCACAAGTCACCACATCTTGGATTCCCATAGGTCTCTAGTTTTCAAAAATGCACAGGTTTGGTAGGTTTCCCTAGGTGCCGGCTGAGCTAGAGGCCAAAATCTACAGGTAGGCACTTTGCAAAAACACCTCTGTTTTCTTTCAAAAAATGTGATGTGTCCACGTTGCGTTTTGGGGCATTTCCTGTTCCGGGCGCTAGGCCTCCCCACACAAGTGAGGTATCATTTTTATCGGGAGACTAGGAGGAACGCTGGGTGGAAGGAAATTTGTGGCTCGACTCTGGTTCCAGAACTTTCTGTCACCAAAATGTGAGGAAAAAGTGTTTTTTAGCCAAATTTTGAGGTTTGCAAAGGATTCTGGGTAACAGAACCTGGTCAGAGCCCCACAAGTCACCCCATCTTGGATTCCCCTAGGTCTCTGGTTTTCTAAAATGCACAGGTTTGGTAGGTTTCCCTAGGTGCCGGGTGAGCTAGAGATGAAAATCTACAGGTAGGCACTTTGCAAAAAACACCTCTGTTTTCTTTCAAAAAATGTGATGTGTCCACGTTGCGTTTTGGGGCATTTCCTGTCGCAGGCTCTAGGCCTACCCACACAAGTGAGGTATTATTTTTAGCGGGAGACTTGGGGGAACGCTGGGTGGAAGGAAATTTGTGGCTCCTCTCTGGTTCCAGAACTTTCTGTCACCAAAATGTGAGGAAAAAGTGTTTTTTTAGCCAAATTTTGAGGTTTGGAAAGGATTCTGGGTAACAGAACCTGGTCAGAGCCCCACAAGTCACCCCAACTTGGATTCCCCTAGGTCTCTAGTTTTTAGAAATGCACAGGTTTGGTAGGTTTCCCTAGGTGCCGGCTGAGCTAGAGGCCAAAATCTACAGGTAGGCACTTTGCAAAAAACTACTCTGTTTTCTTTCAAAAAATGTGATGTGTCCACGTTGCGTTTTGGGGCATTTCCTGTCGCGGGGCGCTAGGCCTACCCACACAAGTGAGGTATCATTTTTAGCGGGAGACTTGGGGGAACGCTGGGTGGAAGGAAATTTGTGGCTCCTCTCTGGTTCCAGAACTTTCTGTCACCAAAATGTGAGGAAAAAGTGTTTTTTTAGCCAACTTTTGAGGTTTGCAAACGATTCTGGGTAAAAGAACCTGGTCAGAGCCCCAAAAGTCACCCCATCTTGGATTCCCCTAGGTCTCTAGTTTTCAAAAATGCACAGGTTTGGTAGGTTTCCCTAGGTGCCGGCTGAGCTTGAGGCCAAATCTACAGGTAGGCACTTTGTAAAAAACACCTCTGTTTTCTTTCCAAAAATATGATGTGTCCACGTTGCGTTTTGGGGCATTTCCTGTCGCGGGCGCTAGGCCTACCCACACAAGTGAGGTATCATTTTTATCGGGAGACTTGGGGGAATGCTGGGTGGAAGGAAATTTGTGGCTCCTCTCTGGTTCCAGAACTTTCTGTCACCGAAATGTGAGGAAAACGTTTTTTTTTGCCAAAGTTTGAGGTTTGCAAAGGATTCTGGGTAACAGAACCTGGTCAGAGCCCCACAAGTCACCCCATCTTGGATTCCCCTAGGTCTCTAGTTTTAAAAAAAGCACAGGTTTGGTAGGTTTTCCTAGGTGCCGGCTGAGCTAGAGGGCAAAATCTACAGGAAGGCACTTTGTAAAAAAACACCTCTGTTTTCTTTCAAAAAATGTGATGTGTCCACGTTGCGTTTTGGGGCTTTTCCTGTCGCGGGCGCTAAGCCTACCCACACAAGTGAGGTATCATTTTTATCGGGAGACTTTGGAGAATGCTGGGTGGAAGGAAATTTGTGGCTCCTCTATGGTTCCAGAACTTTCTGTCACCGAAATGTGGGGAAAACGTCTTTTTTTTGCCAAAGTTTGAGGATTGCAAAGGAATCTGGGTAACAGAACATGGTCAGAGCCCCACAAGTCACCCCACCTTGGATTCCCCTAGGTCTCTAGTTTTTAGAAATGCACAGGTTTGGTAGGTTTCCCTAGGTGCCCGGCTGAGCTAGAGGCCAAAATCTACAGGTAGGCACTTTGCAAAAAACAACTCTGTTTTCTTTCAAAAAATGTGATGTGTCCACGTTGCGTTTTGGGGCATTTCCTGTCGCGGGCGCTAGGCCTACCCACACAAGTGAGGTATCATTTTTAGCGGGAGACTTGGGGGAACGCTGGGTGGAAGGAAATTTGTGGCTCCTCTCTGGTTCCAGAACTTTCTGTCACCAAAATGTGAGGAAAAAGTGTTTTTTTAGCCAACTTTTGAGGTTTGCAAAGGATTCTGGGTAAAAGAACCTGGTCAGAGCCCCAAAAGTCACCCCATCTTGGATTCCCCTAGGTCTCTAGTTTTCAAAAATGCACAGGTTTGGTAGGTTTCCCTAGGTGCCGGCTGAGCTAGAGGCCAAAATCTACAGGTAGGCACTTTGTAAAAAACACCTCTGTTTTCTTTCAAAAAATGTGATGTGTCCACGTTGCGTTTTGGGGGCATTTCCTGTCGCGGGCACTAGGCCTACCCACACAAGTGAGGTATCATTTTTAGCGGGAGACTTGGGGGAACGCTGGGTGGAAGGAAAGTTGTGGCTCCTCTCTGGTTCCACAACTTTCTGTCACCAAAATGTGAGGAAAAAGTGTTTTTTTTAGCCAAATTTTGAGGTTTGCAAAGGATTCTGGGTAACAGAACCTGGTCAGAGCCCCACAAGTCACCCCATCGTGGATTCCCCTAGGTCTCTAGTTTTCAAAAATGCACAGGTTTGGTAGGTTTCCCTAGGTGCCCGGCTGAGCTAGAGGCCAAAATCTACAGGTAGGCACTTTGCAAAAAACACCTCTGTTTTCTTACAAAAAATGTGATGTGTCCACGTTGCGTTTTGGGGCATTTCCTGTTCCGGGCGCTAGGCCTACCCACACAAGTGAGGTATCATTTTTATCGGGAGACTTGGAGGAACGCTGGGTGGAAGGAAATTTGTGGCTCGACTCTGGTTCCAGAACTTTCTGTCACCAAAATGTGAGGAAAAAGTGTTTTTTAGCCAAATTTTGAGGTTTGCAAAGGATTCTGGGTAACAGACCCTGGTCAGAGCCCCACAAGTCACCCCATCTTGGATTCCCCTAGGTCTCTGGTTTTCTAAAATGCACAGGTTTGGTAGGTTTCCCTAGGTGCCGGGTGAGCTAGAGATGAAAATCTACAGGTAGGCACTTTGCAAAAAACACCTCTGTTTTCTTTCAAAAAATGTGATGTGTCCACGTTGCGTTTTGGGGCATTTCCTGTCGCAGGCTCTAGGCCTACCCACACAAGTGAGGTATTATTTTTAGCGGGAGACTTGGGGGAACGCTGGGTGGAAGGAATTTTGTGGCTCCTCTCTGGTTCCAGAACTTTCTGTCACCAAAATGTGAGGAAAAAGTGTTTTTTTAGCCAAATTTTGAGGTTTGGAAAGGATTCTGGGTAACAGAACCTGGTCAGAGCCCCACAAGTCACCCCATCTTGGATTCCCCTAGGTCTCTAGTTTTCAAAAATGCACAGGTTTGGTAGGTTTCCCTAGGTGCCGGCTGAGCTAGAGGCCAAAATCTACAGGTAGGCACTTTGTAAAAAACACCTCTGTTTTCTTTCAAAAAATGTGATGTGTCCACGTTGCTTTTTGGGGCATTTCCTGTCGCGGGCGCTAGGCCTACCCACACAAGTGAGGTATCATTTTTAGCGGGAGACTTGGGGGAACGCTGGGTGGAAGGAAATTTGTGGCTCCTCTCTGGTTCCAGAACATTCTGTCACCAAAATGTGAGGAAAAAGTGTTTTTTAGCCAAATTTTGAGGTTTGCAAAGGATTCTGGGTAACAGAATCTGGTCAGAGCACCACAAGTCACCCCATCATGGATTCCCCTAGGTCTCTAGTTTTCAAAAATGCACAGGTTTGGTAGGTTTCCCTAGGTGCCGGCTGAGCTAGAGGGCAAAATCTACAGGTAGGCTCTTTGCAAAAAACAACTCTGTTTTCTTTAAAAAAATGTGACGTGTCCACGTTGCGTTTTGGGGCATTTCCTGTCGCGGGCGCTAGGCCTACCCACACAAGTGAGGTATCACTTTTAGCGGGAGACTTGGGGGAACGCTGGGTGGAAGGAAATTTGTGGCTCCTCTCTGGTTCCAGAACTTTCTGTCACCGAAATGTGAGGAAAACGTGTTTGTTTGCCAATTTTTGAGGTTTGCAAAGGATTCTGGGTAACAGAACCTGGTCAGAGCCCCACAAGTCACCCCATCTTGAATTCCCCTAGGTCTCTAGTTTTTAGAAATGCACAGGTTTGGTAGGTTTCCCTAGGTGCCGGCTGAGCTAGAGGCCAAAATCTACAGGTAGGCACTTTGCAAAAAACTACTCTGTTTTCTTTAAAAAAAAATGTGATGTGTCCACGTTGCGTTTTGGGGCATTTCCTGTCGCGGGCGCTAGGCCTACCCACACAAGTGAGGTATCATTTTTAGCGGGAGACTTGGGGGAACGCTGGGTGGAAGGAAATTTGTGGCTCCTCTCTGGTTCCAGAACTTTCTGTCACCAAAATGTGAGTAAAAAGTGTTTTTTTAGCCAACTTTTGAGGTTTGCAAACGATTCTGGGTAAAAGAACCTGGTCAGAGCCCCAAAAGTCAACCCATCTTGGATTCCCCTAGGTCTCTAGTTTTCAAAAATGCACAGGTTTGGTAGGTTTCCCTAGGTGCCGGCTGAGCTTGAGGCCAAAATCTACAGGTAGGCACTTTGTAAAAAACACCTCTGTTTTCTTTCCAAAAATATGATGTGTCCACATTGCGTTTTGGGGCATTTCCTGTCGCGGGCGCTAGGCCTACCCACACAAGTGAGGTATCATTTTTATCGGGAGACTTGGGGGAATGCTGTGTGGAAGGAAATTTGTGGCTCCTCTCTGGTTCCAGAACTTTCTGTCACCGAAATGTGAGGAAAACGTTTTTTTTTTGCCAAAGTTTGAGGTTTGCAAAGGATTCTGGGTAACAGAACCTGGTCAGAGCCCCACAAGTCACCACATCTTGGATTCCCCTAGGTCTCTAGTTTTCAAAAATGCACAGGTTTGGTAGGTTTTCCTAGGTGCCGGCTGAGCTAGAGGCCAAAATCTACAGGTAGGCACTTTGTAAAAAAACACCTCTGTTTTCTTTCAAAAAATGTGATGTGTCCACGTTGCGTTTTGGGGCTTTTCCTGTCGCGGGCGCTAAGCCTACCCACACAAGTGAGGTATCATTTTTATCGGGAGACTTTGGAGAATGCTGGGTGGAAGGAAATTTGTGGCTCCTCTATGGTTCCAGAACTTTCTGTCACCGAAATGTGGGGAAAACGTCTTTTTTTTGCCAAAGTTTGAGGATTGCAAAGGATTCTGGGTAACAGAACCTGGTCAGAGCCCCACAAGTCACCCCATCTTGGATTCCCCTAGGTCTCTAGTTTTTAGAAATGCACAGGTTTGGTAGGTTTCCCTAGGTGCCGGCTGAGCTAGAGGCCAAAATCTACAGGTAGGCACTTTGCAAAAAACAACTCAGTTTTCTTTCAAAAAATGTGATGTGTCCACGTTGCGTTTTGGGGCATTTCCTGTCGCGGGCGCTAGGCCTACCCACACAAGTGAGGTATCATTTTTAGCGGGAGACTTGGGGGAACGCTGGGTGGAAGGAAATTTGAGGCTCCTCTCTGGTTCCAGAACTTTCTGTCACCAAAATGTGAGGAAAAAGTGTTTTTTTAGCCAACTTTTGAGGTTTGCAAAGGATTCTGGGTAAAAGAACCTGGTCAGAGCCCCAAAAGTCACCCCATCTTGGATTCCCCTAGGTCTCTAGTTTTCAAAAATGCACAGGTTTGGTAGGTTTCCCTAGGTGCCGGCTGAGCTAGAGGCCAAAATCTACAGGTAGGCACTTTGTAAAAAACACCTCTGTTTTCTTTCAAAAAATGTGATGTGTCCACGTTGCGTTTTGGGGCATTTCCTGTCGCGGGCACTAGGCCTACCCACACAAGTGAGGTATCATTTTTAGCGGGAGACTTGGGGGAACGCTGGGTGGAAGGAAATGTGTGGCTCCTCTCTGGTTCCAAAACTTTCTGTCACCAAAATGTGAGGAAAAAGTGTTTTTTTAGCCAACTTTTGAGGTTTGCAAAGGATTCTGGATAACAGAACCTGGTCAAAGCCCCACAAGTCACCCCATCTTGGATTCCCCTAGCTCTCTAGTTTTAAAAAATGCACAGGTTTGGTAGGTTTCCCTTGGTGCCGGCTGAGCTAGAGGCCAAAATATACAGGTAGGCACTTTGCAAAAAACACCTCTGTTTTCTTTCAAAAAATGTGATGTGTCCATGTTGCGTTTTGGGGCATTTCCTGTTCCGGGCGCTAGGCCTACCCACACAAGTGAGGTATCATTTTTATCGGGAGACTAGGGGGAACGCTGGGTGGAAGGAAATTTGTGGCTCCACTCTGGTTCCAGAACTTTCTGTCACCAAAATGTGAGGAAAAAGTGTTTTTTTAGCCAAATTTTGAGGGTTGGAAAGGATTCTGGGTAACAGAACCTGGTCAGAGCCCCACAAGTCACCCCATCTTGGATTCCCCTAGGTCTCTAGTTTTCTAAAATGCACAGGTTTGGTAGGTTTCCCTAGGTGCCGGGTGAGCTAGAGACGAAAATCTACAGGTAGGCACTTTGCAAAAAACACCTGTTTTCTTTCAAAAAATGTGATGTGTCCAAGTTGCGTTTTGGGGCATTTCCTGTCGCAGGCTCTAGGCCTACCCACACAAGTAAGGTATTATTTTTAGCGGGAGACTTGGGGGAACGCTGGGTGGAAGGAAATTTGTGGCTCCTCTCTGGTTCCAGAAATTTCTGTCACCAAAATATGAGGAAAAAGTGTTTTTTTAGCCAAATTTTGAGGTTTGCAAAGGATTCTTGGTAACAGAACCTGGTCAGAGCCCCACAAGTCACCCCATCTTGGATTCCCCTTGGTCTCTAGTTTTCAAAAATGCACAGGTTTGGTAGGTTTCCCTAGGTGCCGGCTGAGCTAGAGGCCAAAATCTACAGGTAGGCACTTTGTAAAAAACACCTCTGTTTTCTTTCAAAAAATGTGATGTGTCCACGTTGCTTTTTGGGGCATTTCCTGTCGCGGGCGCTAGGCCTACCCACACAAGTGAGGTATCATTTTTAGCAGGAGACTTGGGGGAACGCTGGGTGGAAGGAAATTTGTGGCTCCTCTCTGGTTCCAGAACTTTCTGTCACCAAAATGTGAGGAAAAAGGTTTTTTTTAGCCAAATTGTGAGGTTTGCAAAGGATTCTGGGTAACAGAACCTGGTCAGAGCCCCACAAGTCACCCCATCTTGGATTCCCCTAGGTCTCTAGTTTTAAAAAATGCACAGGTTTGGTAGGTTTCCCTAGGTGCCGGCTGAGCTAGAGGCCAAAATCTACAGGTAGGCACTTTGTAAAAAACACCTCTGTTTTCTTTCAAAAAATGTGATGTGTCCACGTTGCTTTTTGGGGCATTTCCTGTCGCGGGCACTAGGCCTACCCACACAAGTGAGGTATAATTTTTAGCGGGAGACTTGGGGGAACGCTGGGTGGAAGGAAATTTGTGGCTCCTCTCTGGTTCCAGAACTTTCTGTCACCAAAATGTGAGGAAAAAGTGTTTTTTAGCCAAATTCTGAGGTTTGCAAAGGATTCTGGGTAACAGAACCTGGTCAGAGCACCACAAGTCACCCCATCTTGGATTCCCCTAGTTCTCTAGTTTTCAAAAATGCACAGGTTTGGTAGGTTTTCCTAGGTGCCGGCTGAGCTAGAGGGCAAAATCTACAGGAATGCACTTTGTAAAAAAACACCTCTGTTTTCTTTCAAAAAATGTGATGTGTCCACGTTGCTTTTTGGGGCTTTTCCTGTCGCGGGCGCTAAGCCTACCCACACAAGTGAGGTATCATTTTTATCGGGAGACTTTGGAGAATGCTGGGTGGAAGGAAATGTGTGGCTCCTCTATGGTTCCAGAACTTTCTGTCACCGAAATGTGGGGAAAACGTCTTTTTTTTGCCAAAGTTTGAGGATTGCAAAGGATTCTGGGTAACAGAACATGGTCAGAGCCCCACAAGTCACCCCATCTTGGATTCCCCTAGGTCTCTAGTTTTTAGAAATGCACAGGTTTGGTAGGTTTCCCTAGGTGCCGGCTGAGCTAGAGGCCAAAATCTACAGGTAGGCACTTTGCAAAAAACAACTCTGTTTTCTTTCAAAAAATGTGATGTGTCCACGTTGCGTTTTGGGGCATTTCCTGTTGCGGGCGCTAGGCCTACCCACACAAGTGAGGTATCATTTTTATCGGGAGACTTTGGAGAATGCTGGGTGGAAGGAAATTTGTGGCTCCTCTCTGGTTCCAGAACTTTCTGTCACCAAAATGTGAGGAAAAAGTGTTTTTTTAGCCAAATTTTGAGGTTTGCAAAGGATTCTGGGTAACAGAACCTGGTCAGAGCCCCACAGGTCACCCCATCGTGGATTCCCCTAGGTCTCTAGTTTATAAAAATGCACAGGTTTGGTAGGTTTCCCTAGGTGCCGGCTGAGCTAGAGGCCAAAATCTACAGGTAGGCACTTTGCAAAAAACACCTCTGTTTTCTTTCAAAAAATGTGATGTGTCCACGTTGCGTTTTGGGGCATTTCCTGTTCCGGGCGGTAGGCCTACCCACACAAGTGAGGTATCATTTTTATCGGGAGACAAGGAGGAACGCTGGGTGGAAGGAAATTTGTGGCTCGACTCTGGTTCCAGAACTTTCTGTCACCAAAATGTGAGGAAAAAGGTTTTTTTTAGCCAAATTGTGAGGTTTGCAAAGGATTCTGGGTAACAGAACCTGGTCAGAGCCCCACAAGTCACCCCATCTTGGATTCCCCTAGGTCTCTAGTTTTCAAAAATGCACAGGTTTGGTAGGTTTCCCTAGGTGCCGGCTGAGCTAGAGGCCAAAATCTACAGGTAGGCACTTTGTAAAAAACACCTCTGTTTTCTTTCAAAAAATGTGATGTGTCCACGTTGCTTTTTGGGGCATTTCCTGTCACGGGCACTAGGCCTACCCACACAAGTGAGGTATCATTTTTAGCGGGAGACTTGGGGGAACGCTGGGTGGAAGGAAATTTGTGGCTCCTCTCTGGTTCCAGAACTTTCTGTCACCAAAATGTGAGGAAAAAGTGTTTTTTAGCCAAATTCTGAGGTTTGCTAAGGATTCTGGGTAACAGAACCTGGTCAGAGCACCACAAGTCACCCTATCTTGGATTCCCCTAGTTCTCTAGTTTTCAAAAATGCACAGGTTTGGTAGGTTTCCCTAGGTGCCGGCTGAGCTAGAGGGCAAAATCTACAGGTAGGCACTTTGCAAAAAACAACTCTGTTTTCTTTAAAAAAATGTGACGTGTCCACGTTGCGTTTTGGGGCATTTCCTGTCGCGGGCGCTAGGCCTACCCACACAAGTGAGGTATCATTTTTAGCGGGAGACTTGGGGGAACGCTGGGTGGAAGGAAATTTGTGGCTCCTCTCTGGTTCCAGAACTTTCTGTCACCGAAATGTGAGGAAAACGTGTTTGTTTGCCAATTTATGAGGTTTGCAAAGGATTCTGGGTAACAGAACCTGGTCAGAGCCCCACAAGTCACCCCATCTTGGATTCCCCTAGGTCTCTAGTTTTTAGAAATGCACAGGTTTGGTAGGTTTCCCTAGGTGCCGGCTGAGCTAGAGGCCAAAATCTACAGGTAGGCACTTTGCAAAAAACTACTCTGTTTTCTTTCAAAAAATGTGATGTGTCCACGTTGCGTTTTGGGGCATTTCCTGTCGTGGGCGCTAGGCCTACCCACACAAGTGAGGTATCATTTTTAGCGGGAGACTTGGGGGAACGCTGGGTGGAAGGAAATTTGTGGCTCCTCTCTGGTTCCAGAACTTTCTGTCACCAAAATGTGAGGAAAAAGTGTTTTTTTAGCCAACTTTTGAGGTTTGCAAAGGATTCTGGGTAAAAGAACATGGTCAGAGCCCCAAAAGTCACCCCATCTTGGATTCCCCTAGGTCTCTAGTTTTCAAAAATGCACAGGTTTGGTAGGTTTCCCTAGGTGCCGGCTGAGCTAGAGGCCAAAATCTACAGGTAGGCACTTTGTAAAAAACACCTCTGTTTTCTTTCAAAAAATGTGATGTGTCCACGTTGCGTTTTGGGGCATTTCCTGTCGCGGGCACTAGGCCTACCCACACAAGTGAGGTATCATTTTTAGCGGGAGACTTGGGGGAACGCTGGGTGGAAGGAAATTTGTGGCTCCTCTCTGGTTCCACAACTTTCTGTCACCAAAATGTGAGGAAAAAGTGTTTTTTTAGCCAAATTTTGAGGTTTGCAAAGGATTCTGGGTAACAGAACCTGGTCAGAGCCCCACAAGTCACCCCATCGTGGATTCCCCTAGGTCTCTAGTTTTCAAAAATGCACAGGTTTGGTAGGTTTCCCTAGGTGCCGGCTGAGCTAGAGGCCAAAATCTACAGGTAGGCACTTTGCAAAAAACACCTCTGTTTTCTTTCAAAAAATGTGATGTGTCCACGTTGCGTTTTGGGGCATTTCCTGTTCCGGGCGCTAGGCCTACCCACACAAGTGAGGTATCATTTTTATCGGGAGACTAGGAGGAACGCTGGGTGGAAGGAAATTTGTGGCTCGACTCTGGTTCCAGAACTTTCTGTCACCAAAATGTGAGGAAAAAGTGTTTTTTAGCCAAATTTTATGGTTTGCAAAGGATTCTGGGTAACAGAACCTGGTCAGAGCCCCACAAGTCACCCCATCTTGGATTCCCCTAGGTCTCTGGTTTTCTAAAATGCACAGGTTTGGTAGGTTTCCCTAGGTGCCGGGTGAGCTAGAGATGAAAATCTACAGGTAGGCACTTTGCAAAAAACACCTCTGTTTTCTTTCAAAAAATGTGATGTGTCCACGTTGCGTTTTGGTGCATTTCCTGTCGCAGGCTCTAGGCCTACCCACACAAGTGAGGTATTATTGTTAGCGGGAGACTTGGGGGAACGCTGGGTGGAAGGAAATTTGTGGCTCCTCTCTGGTTCCAGAACTTTCTGTCACCAAAATGTGAGGAAAAAGTGTTTTTTTAGCCAAATTTTGAGGTTTGGAAAGGATTCTGGGTAACAGAACCTGGTCAGAGCCCCACAAGTCACCCCATCTTGGATTCCCCTAGGTCTCTAGTTTTCAAAAATGCACAGGTTTGGTAGGTTTCCCTAGGTGCCGGCTGAGCTAGAGGCCAAAATCTACAGGTAGGCACTTTGTAAAAAACACCTCTGTTTTCTTTCAAAAAATGTGATGTGTCCACGTTGCTTTTTGGGGCATTTCCTGTCGCGGGCGCTAGGCCTACCCACACAAGTGAGGTATCATTTTTAGCGGGAGACTTGGGTGAACGCTGGGTGGAAGGAAATTTGTGGCTCCTCTCTGGTTCCAGAACTTTCTGTCACCAAAATGTGAGGAAAAAGTGTTTTTTAGCCAAATTTTGAGGTTTGCAAAGGATTCTGGGTAACGGAATCTGGTCAGAGCACCACAAGTCACCCCATCATGGATTCCCCTAGGTCTCTAGTTTTCAAAAATGCACAGGTTTGGTAGGTTTCCCTAGGTGCCGGCTGAGCTAGAGGGCAAAATCTACAGGTAGGCACTTTGCAAAAAACAACTCTGTTTTCTTTAAAAAAATGTGACGTTTCCACGTTGCGTTTTGGGGCATTTCCTGTCGCGGGCGCTAGGCCTACCCACACAAGTGAGGTATCATTTTTAGCGGGAGACTTTGGAGAATGCTGGGTGGAAGGAAATTTGTGGCTCCTCTATGGTTCCAGAACTTTCTGTCACCGAAATGTGAGGAAAACGTGTTTGTTTGCCAATTTTTGAGGTTTGCAAAGGATTCTGGGTAACAGAACCTGGTCAGAGCCCCACAAGTCACCCCATCTTGGATTCCCCTAGGTCTCTAGTTTTTAGAAATGCACAGGTTTGGTAGGTTTCCCTAGGTGCCGGCTGAGCTAGAGGCCAAAATCTACAGGTAGGCACTTTGCAAAAAACTACTCTGCTTTCTTTCAAAAAATGTGATGTGTCCACGTTGCGTTTTGGGGCATTTCCTGTCGCGGGCGCTAGGCCTACCCACACAAGTGAGGTATCATTTTTAGCGGGAGACTTGGGGGAACGCTGGGTGGAAGGAAATTTGTGGCTCCTCTCTGGTTCCAGAACTTTCTGTCACCAAAATGTGAGTAAAAAGTGTTTTTTTAGCCAACTTTTGAGGTTTGCAAACGATTCTGGGTAACAGAACCTGGTCAGAGCCCCACAAGTCACCACATCTTGGATTCCTCTAGGTCTCTAGTTTTAAAAAATGCACAGGTTTGGTAGGTTTCCCTAGGTGCCGGCTGAGCTAGAGGGCAAAATCTACAGGTAGGCACTTTGCAAAAAACAACTCTGTTTTCTTTAAAAAAATGTGACGTGTCCACGTTGCGTTTTGGGGCATTTCCTGTCGCGGGCGCTAGGCCTACCCACACAAGTGAGGTATCATTTTTAGCGGGAGACTTTGGAGAATGCTGGGTGGAAGGAAATTTGTGGCTCCTCTATGGTTCCAGAACTTTCTGTCACCAAAATGTGAGGAAAAAGTGTTTTTTTAGCCAAATTTTGAGGTTTGCAAACGATTCTGGGTAACAGAACCTGGTCAGAGCCCCACAAGTCACCACATCTTGGATTCCCATAGGTCTCTAGTTTTCAAAAATGCACAGGTTTGGTAGGTTTCCCTAGGTGCCGGCTGAGCTAGAGGCCAAAATCTACAGGTAGGCACTTTGCAAAAAACACCTCTGTTTTCTTTCAAAAAATGTGATGTGTCCACGTTGCGTTTTGGGGCATTTCCTGTTCCGGGCGCTAGGCCTCCCCACACAAGTGAGGTATCATTTTTATCGGGAGACTAGGAGGAACGCTGGGTGGAAGGAAATTTGTGGCTCGACTCTGGTTCCAGAACTTTCTGTCACCAAAATGTGAGGAAAAAGTGTTTTTTAGCCAAATTTTGAGGTTTGCAAAGGATTCTGGGTAACAGAACCTGGTCAGAGCCCCACAAGTCACCCCATCTTGGATTCCCCTAGGTCTCTGGTTTTCTAAAATGCACAGGTTTGGTAGGTTTCCCTAGGTGCCGGGTGAGCTAGAGATGAAAATCTACAGGTAGGCACTTTGCAAAAAACACCTCTGTTTTCTTTCAAAAAATGTGATGTGTCCACGTTGCGTTTTGGGGCATTTCCTGTCGCAGGCTCTAGGCCTACCCACACAAGTGAGGTATTATTTTTAGCGGGAGACTTGGGGGAACGCTGGGTGGAAGGAAATTTGTGGCTCCTCTCTGGTTCCAGAACTTTCTGTCACCAAAATGTGAGGAAAAAGTGTTTTTTTAGCCAAATTTTGAGGTTTGGAAAGGATTCTGGGTAACAGAACCTGGTCAGAGCCCCACAAGTCACCCCAACTTGGATTCCCCTAGGTCTCTAGTTTTTAGAAATGCACAGGTTTGGTAGGTTTCCCTAGGTGCCGGCTGAGCTAGAGGCCAAAATCTACAGGTAGGCACTTTGCAAAAAACTACTCTGTTTTCTTTCAAAAAATGTGATGTGTCCACGTTGCGTTTTGGGGCATTTCCTGTCGCGGGCGCTAGGCCTACCCACACAAGTGAGGTATCATTTTTAGCGGGAGACTTGGGGGAACGCTGGGTGGAAGGAAATTTGTGGCTCCTCTCTGGTTCCAGAACTTTCTGTCACCAAAATGTGAGGAAAAAGTGTTTTTTTAGCCAACTTTTGAGGTTTGCAAACGATTCTGGGTAAAAGAACCTGGTCAGAGCCCCACAAGTCACCCCATCTTGGATTCCCCTAGGTCTCTAGTTTTAAAAAAAGCACAGGTTTGGTAGGTTTTCCTAGGTGCCGGCTGAGCTAGAGGGCAAAATCTACAGGAAGGCACTTTGTAAAAAAACACCTCTGTTTTCTTTCAAAAAATGTGATGTGTCCACGTTGCGTTTTGGGGCTTTTCCTGTCGCGGGCGCTAAGCCTACCCACACAAGTGAGGTATCATTTTTATCGGGAGACTTTGGAGAATGCTGGGTGGAAGGAAATTTGTGGCTCCTCTATGGTTCCAGAACTTTCTGTCACCGAAATGTGGGGAAAACGTCTTTTTTTTGCCAAAGTTTGAGGATTGCAAAGGAATCTGGGTAACAGAACATGGTCAGAGCCCCACAAGTCACCCCACCTTGGATTCCCCTAGGTCTCTAGTTTTTAGAAATGCACAGGTTTGGTAGGTTTCCCTAGGTGCCGGCTGAGCTAGAGGCCAAAATCTACAGGTAGGCACTTTGCAAAAAACAACTCTGTTTTCTTTCAAAAAATGTGATGTGTCCACGTTGCGTTTTGGGGCATTTCCTGTCGCGGGCGCTAGGCCTACCCACACAAGTGAGGTATCATTTTTAGCGGGAGACTTGGGGGAACGCTGGGTGGAAGGAAATTTGTGGCTCCTCTCTGGTTCCAGAACTTTCTGTCACCAAAATGTGAGGAAAAAGTGTTTTTTTAGCCAACTTTTGAGGTTTGCAAAGGATTCTGGGTAAAAGAACCTGGTCAGAGCCCCAAAAGTCACCCCATCTTGGATTCCCCTAGGTCTCTAGTTTTCAAAAATGCACAGGTTTGGTAGGTTTCCCTAGGTGCCGGCTGAGCTAGAGGCCAAAATCTACAGGTAGGCACTTTGTAAAAAACACCTCTGTTTTCTTTCAAAAAATGTGATGTGTCCACGTTGCGTTTTGGGGCATTTCCTGTCGCGGGCACTAGGCCTACCCACACAAGTGAGGTATCATTTTTAGCGGGAGACTTGGGGGAACGCTGGGTGGAAGGAAAGTTGTGGCTCCTCTCTGGTTCCACAACTTTCTGTCACCAAAATGTGAGGAAAAAGTGTTTTTTTAGCCAAATTTTGAGGTTTGCAAAGGATTCTGGGTAACAGAACCTGGTCAGAGCCCCACAAGTCACCCCATCGTGGATTCCCCTAGGTCTCTAGTTTTCAAAAATGCACAGGTTTGGTAGGTTTCCCTAGGTGCCGGCTGAGCTAGAGGCCAAAATCTACAGGTAGGCACTTTGCAAAAAACACCTCTGTTTTCTTACAAAAAATGTGATGTGTCCACGTTGCGTTTTGGGGCATTTCCTGTTCCGGGCGCTAGGCCTACCCACACAAGTGAGGTATCATTTTTATCGGGAGACTTGGAGGAACGCTGGGTGGAAGGAAATTTGTGGCTCGACTCTGGTTCCAGAACTTTCTGTCACCAAAATGTGAGGAAAAAGTGTTTTTTAGCCAAATTTTGAGGTTTGCAAAGGATTCTGGGTAACAGACCCTGGTCAGAGCCCCACAAGTCACCCCATCTTGGATTCCCCTAGGTCTCTGGTTTTCTAAAATGCACAGGTTTGGTAGGTTTCCCTAGGTGCCGGGTGAGCTAGAGATGAAAATCTACAGGTAGGCACTTTGCAAAAAACACCTCTGTTTTCTTTCAAAAAATGTGATGTGTCCACGTTGCGTTTTGGGGCATTTCCTGTCGCAGGCTCTAGGCCTACCCACACAAGTGAGGTATTATTTTTAGCGGGAGACTTGGGGGAACGCTGGGTGGAAGGAATTTTGTGGCTCCTCTCTGGTTCCAGAACTTTCTGTCACCAAAATGTGAGGAAAAAGTGTTTTTTTAGCCAAATTTTGAGGTTTGGAAAGGATTCTGGGTAACAGAACCTGGTCAGAGCCCCACAAGTCACCCCATCTTGGATTCCCCTAGGTCTCTAGTTTTCAAAAATGCACAGGTTTGGTAGGTTTCCCTAGGTGCCGGCTGAGCTAGAGGCCAAAATCTACAGGTAGGCACTTTGTAAAAAACACCTCTGTTTTCTTTCAAAAAATGTGATGTGTCCACGTTGCTTTTTGGGGCATTTCCTGTCGCGGGCGCTAGGCCTACCCACACAAGTGAGGTATCATTTTTAGCGGGAGACTTGGGGGAACGCTGGGTGGAAGGAAATTTGTGGCTCCTCTCTGGTTCCAGAACATTCTGTCACCAAAATGTGAGGAAAAAGTGTTTTTTAGCCAAATTTTGAGGTTTGCAAAGGATTCTGGGTAACAGAATCTGGTCAGAGCACCACAAGTCACCCCATCATGGATTCCCCTAGGTCTCTAGTTTTCAAAAATGCACAGGTTTGGTAGGTTTCCCTAGGTGCCGGCTGAGCTAGAGGGCAAAATCTACAGGTAGGCTCTTTGCAAAAAACAACTCTGTTTTCTTTAAAAAAATGTGACGTGTCCACGTTGCGTTTTGGGGCATTTCCTGTCGCGGGCGCTAGGCCTACCCACACAAGTGAGGTATCACTTTTAGCGGGAGACTTGGGGGAACGCTGGGTGGAAGGAAATTTGTGGCTCCTCTCTGGTTCCAGAACTTTCTGTCACCGAAATGTGAGGAAAACGTGTTTGTTTGCCAATTTTTGAGGTTTGCAAAGGATTCTGGGTAACAGAACCTGGTCAGAGCCCCACAAGTCACCCCATCTTGAATTCCCCTAGGTCTCTAGTTTTTAGAAATGCACAGGTTTGGTAGGTTTCCCTAGGTGCCGGCTGAGCTAGAGGCCAAAATCTACAGGTAGGCACTTTGCAAAAAACTACTCTGTTTTCTTTAAAAAAAAATGTGATGTGTCCACGTTGCGTTTTGGGGCATTTCCTGTCGCGGGCGCTAGGCCTACCCACACAAGTGAGGTATCATTTTTAGCGGGAGACTTGGGGGAACGCTGGGTGGAAGGAAATTTGTGGCTCCTCTCTGGTTCCAGAACTTTCTGTCACCAAAATGTGAGTAAAAAGTGTTTTTTTAGCCAACTTTTGAGGTTTGCAAACGATTCTGGGTAAAAGAACCTGGTCAGAGCCCCAAAAGTCAACCCATCTTGGATTCCCCTAGGTCTCTAGTTTTCAAAAATGCACAGGTTTGGTAGGTTTCCCTAGGTGCCGGCTGAGCTTGAGGCCAAAATCTACAGGTAGGCACTTTGTAAAAAACACCTCTGTTTTCTTTCCAAAAATATGATGTGTCCACATTGCGTTTTGGGGCATTTCCTGTCGCGGGCGCTAGGCCTACCCACACAAGTGAGGTATCATTTTTATCGGGAGACTTGGGGGAATGCTGTGTGGAAGGAAATTTGTGGCTCCTCTCTGGTTCCAGAACTTTCTGTCACCGAAATGTGAGGAAAACGTTTTTTTTTGCCAAAGTTTGAGGTTTGCAAAGGATTCTGGGTAACAGAACCTGGTCAGAGCCCCACAAGTCACCACATCTTGGATTCCCCTAGGTCTCTAGTTTTCAAAAATGCACAGGTTTGGTAGGTTTTCCTAGGTGCCGGCTGAGCTAGAGGCCAAAATCTACAGGTAGGCACTTTGTAAAAAAACACCTCTGTTTTCTTTCAAAAAATGTGATGTGTCCACGTTGCGTTTTGGGGCTTTTCCTGTCGCGGGCGCTAAGCCTACCCACACAAGTGAGGTATCATTTTTATCGGGAGACTTTGGAGAATGCTGGGTGGAAGGAAATTTGTGGCTCCTCTATGGTTCCAGAACTTTCTGTCACCGAAATGTGGGGAAAACGTCTTTTTTTTGCCAAAGTTTGAGGATTGCAAAGGATTCTGGGTAACAGAACCTGGTCAGAGCCCCACAAGTCACCCCATCTTGGATTCCCCTAGGTCTCTAGTTTTTAGAAATGCACAGGTTTGGTAGGTTTCCCTAGGTGCCGGCTGAGCTAGAGGCCAAAATCTACAGGTAGGCACTTTGCAAAAAACAACTCAGTTTTCTTTCAAAAAATGTGATGTGTCCACGTTGCGTTTTGGGGCATTTCCTGTCGCGGGCGCTAGGCCTACCCACACAAGTGAGGTATCATTTTTAGCGGGAGACTTGGGGGAACGCTGGGTGGAAGGAAATTTGAGGCTCCTCTCTGGTTCCAGAACTTTCTGTCACCAAAATGTGAGGAAAAAGTGTTTTTTTAGCCAACTTTTGAGGTTTGCAAAGGATTCTGGGTAAAAGAACCTGGTCAGAGCCCCAAAAGTCACCCCATCTTGGATTCCCCTAGGTCTCTAGTTTTCAAAAATGCACAGGTTTGGTAGGTTTCCCTAGGTGCCGGCTGAGCTAGAGGCCAAAATCTACAGGTAGGCACTTTGTAAAAAACACCTCTGTTTTCTTTCAAAAAATGTGATGTGTCCACGTTGCGTTTTGGGGCATTTCCTGTCGCGGGCACTAGGCCTACCCACACAAGTGAGGTATCATTTTTAGCGGGAGACTTGGGGGAACGCTGGGTGGAAGGAAATGTGTGGCTCCTCTCTGGTTCCAAAACTTTCTGTCACCAAAATGTGAGGAAAAAGTGTTTTTTTAGCCAACTTTTGAGGTTTGCAAAGGATTCTGGATAACAGAACCTGGTCAAAGCCCCACAAGTCACCCCATCTTGGATTCCCCTAGCTCTCTAGTTTTAAAAAATGCACAGGTTTGGTAGGTTTCCCTTGGTGCCGGCTGAGCTAGAGGCCAAAATATACAGGTAGGCACTTTGCAAAAAACACCTCTGTTTTCTTTCAAAAATGTGATGTGTCCATGTTGCGTTTTGGGGCATTTCCTGTTCCGGGCGCTAGGCCTACCCACACAAGTGAGGTATCATTTTTATCGGGAGACTAGGGGGAACGCTGGGTGGAAGGAAATTTGTGGCTCCACTCTGGTTCCAGAACTTTCTGTCACCAAAATGTGAGGAAAAAGTGTTTTTTTAGCCAAATTTTGAGGGTTGGAAAGGATTCTGGGTAACAGAACCTGGTCAGAGCCCCACAAGTCACCCCATCTTGGATTCCCCTAGGTCTCTAGTTTTCTAAAATGCACAGGTTTGGTAGGTTTCCCTAGGTGCCGGGTGAGCTAGAGACGAAAATCTACAGGTAGGCACTTTGCAAAAAACACCTGTTTTCTTTCAAAAAATGTGATGTGTCCAAGTTGCGTTTTGGGGCATTTCCTGTCGCAGGCTCTAGGCCTACCCACACAAGTAAGGTATTATTTTTAGCGGGAGACTTGGGGGAACGCTGGGTGGAAGGAAATTTGTGGCTCCTCTCTGGTTCCAGAAATTTCTGTCACCAAAATATGAGGAAAAAGTGTTTTTTTAGCCAAATTTTGAGGTTTGCAAAGGATTCTTGGTAACAGAACCTGGTCAGAGCCCCACAAGTCACCCCATCTTGGATTCCCCTTGGTCTCTAGTTTTCAAAAATGCACAGGTTTGGTAGGTTTCCCTAGGTGCCGGCTGAGCTAGAGGCCAAAATCTACAGGTAGGCACTTTGTAAAAAACACCTCTGTTTTCTTTCAAAAAATGTGATGTGTCCACGTTGCTTTTTGGGGCATTTCCTGTCGCGGGCGCTAGGCCTACCCACACAAGTGAGGTATCATTTTTAGCAGGAGACTTGGGGGAACGCTGGGTGGAAGGAAATTTGTGGCTCCTCTCTGGTTCCAGAACTTTCTGTCACCAAAATGTGATGAAAAAGTGTTTTTTAGCCAAATTTTGAGGTTTGCAAAGGATTCTGGGTAACAGAACCTGGTCAGAGCCCCACAAGTCACCCCATCTTGGATTCCCCTAGGTCTCTAGTTTTAAAAAATGCACAGGTTTGGTAGGTTTCCCTAGGTGCCGGGTGAGCTAGAGACGAAAATCTACAGGTAGGCACTTTGCAAAAAACACCTCTGTTTTCTTTCAAAAAATGTGATGTGTCCAAGTTGCGTTTTGGGGCATTTCCTGTCGCAGGCTCTAGGCCTACCCACACAAGTGAGGTATTATTTTTAGCGGGAGACTTGGGGGAACGCTGGGTGGAAGGAAATTTGTGTCTCCTCTCTGGTTCCAGAACTTTCTGTCACCAAAATGTGAGGAAAAAGTGTTTTTTTAGCCAAATTTTGAGGTTTGCAAAGGATTCTGGGTAACAGAACCTGGTCAGAGCCCCACAAGTCACCCCATCTTGGATTCCCCTAGGTCTCTAGTTTTCAAAAATGCACAGGTTTGGTAGGTTTCCCTAGGTGCCGGCTGAGCTAGAGGCCAAAATCTACAGGTAGGCACTTTGTAAAAAACACCTCTGTTTTCTTTCAAAAAATGTGATGTGTCCACGTTGCTTTTTGGGGCATTTCCTGTTGCGGGCGCTAGGCCTACCCACACAAGTGAGGTATCATTTTTAGCGGGAGACTTGGGGGAACGCTGGGTGGAAGGAAATTTGTGGCTCCTCTCTGGTTCCAGAACTTTCTGTCACCGAAATGTGAGGAAAACGTGTTTGTTTGCCAATTTTTGAGGTTTGCAAAGGATTCTGGGTAACAGAACCTGGTCAGAGCCCCACAAGTCACCCCATCTTGGATTCCCCTAGGTCTCTAGTTTTTAGAAATGCACAGGTTTGGTAGGTTTCCCTAGGTGCCGGCTGAGCTAGAGGCCAAAATCTACAGGTAGGCACTTTGCAAAAAACTACTCTGTTTTCTTTAAAAAAATGTGATGTGTCCACGTTGCGTTTTGGGGCATTTCCTGTCGCGGGCGCTAGGCCTACCCACACAAGTGAGGTATCATTTTTAGCGGGAGACTTGGGGGAACGCTGGGTGGAAGGAAATTTGTGGCTCCTCTCTGGTTCCAGAACTTTCTGTCACCAAAATGTGAGGAAAAAGTGTTTTTTTAGCCAACTTTTGAGGTTTGCAAACGATTCTGGGTAAAAGAACCTGGTCAGAGCCCCAAAAGTCACCCCATCTTGGATTCCCCTAGGTCTCTAGTTTTAAAAAATGCACAGGTTTGGTAGGTTTCCCTAGGTGCCGGCTGAGCTTGAGGCCAAAATCTAAAGGTAGGCACTTTGTAAAAAACACCTCTGTTTTCTTTCCAAAAATATGATGTGTCCACGTTGCGTTTTGGGGCATTTCCTGTCGCGGGCGCTAGGCCTACCCACACAAGTGAGGTATCAATTTTATCGGGATACTTGGGGAATGCTGGGTGGAAGGAAATTTGTGGCTCCTCTCTGGTTCCAGAACTTTCTGTCACCGAAATGTGAGGAAAACGTTTTTTTTTTGCCAAAGTTTGAGGTTTGCAAAGGATTCTGGGTAACAGAACCTGGTCAGAGCCCCACAAGTCACCACATCTTGGATTCCCCTAGGTCTCTAGTTTTCAAAAATGCACAGGTTTGGTAGGTTTTCCTAGGTGCCGGCTGAGCTAGAGGCCAAAATCTACAGGTAGTCACTTTGTAAAAAAACACCTCTGTTTTCTTTCAAAAAATGTGATGTGTCCACGTTGCGTTTTGGGGCTTTTCCTGTCGCGGGCGCTAAGCCTACCCACACAAGTGAGGTATCATTTTTATCGGGAGACTTTGGAGAATGCTGGGTGGAAGGAAATTTGTGGCTCCTCTATGGTTCCAGAACTTTCTGTCACCGAAATGTGGGGAAAACGTCTTTTTTTTGCCAAAGTTTGAGGATTGCAAAGGATTCTGGGTAACAGAACATGGTCAGAGCCCCACAAGTCACCCCATCTTGGATTCCCCTAGGTCTCTAGTTTTTAGAAATGCACAGGTTTGGTAGGTTTCCCTAGGTGCCGGCTGAGTTAGAGGCCAAAATCTACAGGTAGGCACTTTGCAAAAAACAACTCTGTTTTCTTTCAAAAAATGTGATGTGTTCACGTTGCGTTTTGGGGCATTTCCTGTCGCGGGCACTAGGCCTACCCACACAAGTGAGGTATCATTTTTAGCGGGAGACTTGGGGGAACGCTGGGTGGAAGGAAATTTGTGGCTCCACTCTGGTTCCAGAACTTTCTGTCACCAAAATGTGAGGAAAAAGTGTTTTTTTAGCCAAATTTTGAGGGTTGGAAAGGATTCTGGGTAACAGAACCTGGTCAGAGCCCCACAAGTCACCCCATCTTGGATTCCCCTAGGTCTCTAGTTTTCTAAAATGCACAGGTTTGGTAGGTTTCCCTAGGTGCCGGGTGAGCTAGAGACGAAAATCTACAGGTAGGCACTTTGCAAAAAACACCTGTTTTCTTTCAAAAAATGGGATGTGTCCAAGTTGCGTTTTGGGGCATTTCCTGTCGCAGGCTCTAGGCCTACCCACACAAGTGAGGTATTATTTTTAGCGGGAGACTTGGGGGAACGCTGGGTGGAAGGAAATTTGTGGCTCCTCTCTGGTTCCAGAAATTTCTGTCACCAAAATGTGAGGAAAAAGTGTTTTTTTAGCCAAATTTTGAGGTTTGCAAAGGATTCTTGGTAACAGAACCTGGTCAGAGCCCCACAAGTCACCCCATCTTGGATTCCCCTTGGTCTCTAGTTTTCAAAAATGCACAGGTTTGGTAGGTTTCCCTAGGTGCCGGCTGAGCTAGAGGCCAAAATCTACAGGTAGGCACTTTGTAAAAAACACCTCTGTTTTCTTTCAAAAAATGTGATGTGTCTACGTTGCTTTTTGGGGCATTTCCTGTCGCGGGCGCTAGGCCTACCCACACAAGTGAGGTATCATTTTTAGCAGGAGACTTGGGGGAACGCTGGGTGGAAGGAAATTTGTGGCTCCTCTCTGGTTCCAGAACTTTCTGTCACCAAAATGTGATGAAAAAGTGTTTTTTAGCCAAATTTTGAGGTTTGCAAAGGATTCTGGGTAACAGAACCTGGTCAGAGCCCCACAAGTCACCCCATCTTGGATTCCCCTAGGTCTCTAGTTTTCAAAAATGCACAGGTTTGGTAGGTTTCCCTAGGTGCCGGGTGAGCTAGAGACGAAAATCTACAGGTAGGCACTTTGCAAAAAACACCTCTGTTTTCTTTCAAAAAATGTGATGTGTCCAAGTTGCGTTTTGGGGCATTTCCTGTCGCAGGCTCTAGGCCTACCCACACAAGTGAGGTATTATTTTTAGCGGGAGACTTGGGGGAACGCTGGGTGGAAGGAAATTTGTGTCTCCTCTCTGGTTCCAGAACTTTCTGTCACCAAAATGTGAGGAAAAAGTGTTTTTTTAGCCAAATTTTGAGGTTTGCAAGGATTCTGGGTAACAGAACCTGGTCAGAGCCCCACAAGTCACCCCATCTTGGATTCCCCTAGGTCTCTAGTTTTCAAAAATGCACAGGTTTGGTAGGTTTCCCTAGGTGCCGGCTGAGCTAGAGGCCAAAATCTACAGGTAGGCACTTTGTAAAAAACACCTCTGTTTTCTTTAAAAAAATGTGATGTGTCCACGTTGCTTTTTGGGGCATTTCCTGTTGCGGGCGCTAGGCCTACCCACACAAGTGAGGTATCATTTTTAGCGGGAGACTTGGGGAAACGCTGGGTGGAAGGAAATTTGTGGCTCCTCTCTGGTTCCAGAACTGTCTGTCACCGAAATGTGAGGAAAACGTGTTTGTTTGCCAATTTTTGAGGTTTGCAAAGGATTCTGGGTAACAGAACCTGGTCAGAGCCCCACAAGTCACCCCATCTTGGATTCCCCTAGGTCTCTAGTTTTTAGAAATGCACAGGTTTGGTAGGTTTCCCTAGGTGCCGGCTGAGCTAGAGGCCAAAATCTACAGGTAGGCACTTTGCAAAAAACTACTCTGTTTTCTTTAAAAAAATGTGATGTGTCCACGTTGCGTTTTGGGGCATTTCCTGTCGCGGGCGCTAGGCCTACCCACACAAGTGAGGTATCATTTTTAGCGGGAGACTTGGGGGAACGCTGGGTGGAAGGAAATTTGTGGCTCCTCTCTGGTTCCAGAACTTTCTGTCACCAAAATGTGAGGAAAAAGTGTTTTTTTAGCCAACTTTTGAGGTTTGCAAACGATTCTGGGTAAAAGAACCTGGTCAGAGCCCCAAAAGTCACCCCATCTTGGATTCCCCTAGGTCTCTAGTTTTCAAAAATGCACAGGTTTGGTAGGTTTCCCTAGGTGCCGGCTGAGCTTGAGGCCAAAATCTAAAGGTAGGCACTTTGTAAAAAACACCTCTGTTTTCTTTCCAAAAATATGATGTGTCCACGTTGCGTTTTGGGGCATTTCCTGTCGCGGGCGCTAGGCCTACCCACACAAGTGAGGTATCATTTTTATCGGGAGACTTGGGGGAATGCTGGGTGGAAGGAAATTTGTGGCTCCTCTCTGGTTCCAGAACTTTCTGTCACCGAAATGTGAGGAAAACGTTTTTTTTTGCCAAAGTTTGAGGTTTGCAAAGGATTCTGGGTAACAGAACCTGGTCAGAGCCCCACAAGTCACCACATCTTGGATTCCCCTAGGTCTCTAGTTTTCAAAAATGCACAGGTTTGGTAGGTTTTCCTAGGTGCCGGCTGAGCTAGAGGCCAAAATCTACAGGTAGTCACTTTGTAAAAAAACACCTCTGTTTTCTTTCAAAAAATGTGATGTGTCCACGTTGCGTTTTGGGGCTTTTCCTGTTGCGGGCGCTAAGCCTACCCACACAAGTGAGGTATCATTTTTATCGGGAGACTTTGGAGAATGCTGGGTGGAAGGAAATTTGTGGCTCCTCTATGGTTCCAGAACTTTCTGTCACCGAAATGTGGGGAAAACGTCTTTTTTTTGCCAAAGTTTGAGGATTGCAAAGGATTCTGGGTAACAGAACATGGTCAGAGCCCCACAAGTCACCCCATCTTGGATTCCCCTAGGTCTCTAGTTTTTAGAAATGCACAGGTTTGGTAGGTTTCCCTAGGTGCCGGCTGAGCTAGAGGCCAAAATCTACAGGTAGGCACTTTGCAAAAAACAACTCTGTTTTCTTTCAAAAAATGTGATGTGTCCACGTTGCGTTTTGGGGCATTTCCTGTCGCGGGCGCTAGGCCTACCCACACAACTGAGGTATCATTTTTAGCGGGAGACTTGGGGGAACGCTGGGTGGAAGGAAATTTGTGGCTCCTCTCTGGTTCCAGAGCTTTCTGTCACCAAAATGTGAGGAAAAAGTGTTTTTTTAGCCAACTTTTGAGGTTTGCAAAGGATTCTGGGTAAAAGAACCTGGTCAGAGCCCCAAAAGTCACCCCATCTTGGATTCCCCTAGGTCTCTAGTTTTCAAAAATGCACAGGTTTGGTAGGTTTCCCTAGGTGCCGGCTGAGCTAGAGGCCAAAATCTACAGGTAGGCACTTTGTAAAAAACACCTCTGTTTTCTTTCAAAAAATGTGATGTGTCCACGTTGCGTTTTGGGGCATTTCCTGTCGCGGGCACTAGGCCTACCCACACAAGTGAGGTATCATTTTTAGCGGGAGACTTGGGGGAACGCTGGGTGGAAGGAAATTTGTGGCTCCTCTCTGGTTCCAGAACTTTCTGTCACCAAAATGTGAGGAAAAAGTGTTTTTTTAGCCAAATTTTGAGGTTTGCAAAGGATTCTGGGTAACAGAACCTGGTCAGAGCCCCACAAGTCACCCCATCTTGGATTCCCCTAGGTCTCTAGTTATCTAAAATGCACAGGTTTGGTAGGTTTCCCTAGGTGCCGGGTGAGCTAGAGACGAAAATCTACAGGTAGGCACTTTGCAAAAAACACCTCTGTTTTCTTTCAAAAAATGTGATGTGTCCAAGTTGCGTTTTGGGGCATTTCCTGTTGCAGGCTCTAGGCCTACCCACACAAGTGAGGTATTATTTTTAGCGGGAGACTTGGGGGAACGCTGGGTGGAAGGAAATTTGTGTCTCCTCTCTGGTTCCAGAACTTTCTGTCACCAAAATGTGAGGAAAAAGTGTTTTTTTAGCCAAATTTTGAGGTTTGCAAAGGATTCTTGGTAACAGAACCTGGTCAGAGCCCCACAAGTCACCCCATCTTGGATTCCCCTTGGTCTCTAGTTTTCAAAAATGCACAGGTTTGGTAGGTTTCCCTAGGTGCCGGCTGAGCTAGAGGCCAAAATCTACAGGTAGGCACTTTGTAAAAAAACACCTCTGTTTTCTTTCAAAAAATGTGATGTGTCTACGTTGCTTTTTGGGGCATTTCCTGTCGCGGGCGCTAGGCCTACCCACACAAGTGAGGTATCATTTTTAGCAGGAGACTTGGGGGAACGCTGGGTGGAAGGAAATTTGTGGCTCCTCTCTGGTTCCAGAACTTTCTGTCACCAAAATGTGATGAAAAAGTGTTTTTTAGCCAAATTTTGAGGTTTGCAAAGGATTCTGGGTAACAGAACCTGGTCAGAGCCCCACAAGTCACCCCATCTTGGATTCCCCTAGGTCTCTAGTTTTAAAAAATGCACAGGTTTGGTAGGTTTCCCTAGGTGCCGGGTG
Source organism: Pleurodeles waltl (assembly GCF_031143425.1). Classification (NCBI taxonomy): domain Eukaryota; kingdom Metazoa; phylum Chordata; class Amphibia; order Caudata; family Salamandridae; genus Pleurodeles; species Pleurodeles waltl. Next base: position 187,486 of record NW_027149959.1, on the reverse strand, counting down.
AGCTAGAGACGAAAATCTACAGGTAGGCACTTTGCAAAAAACACCTCTGTTTTCTTTCAAAAAATGTGATGTGTCCAAGTTGCGTTTTGGGGCATTTCCTGTCGCAGGCTCTAGGCCTACCCACACAAGTGAGGTATTATTTTTAGCGGGAGACTTGGGGGAACGCTGGGTGGAAGGAAATTTGTGTCTCCTCTCTGGTTCCAGAACTTTCTGTCACCAAAATGTGAGGAAAAAGTGTTTTTTTAGCCAAATTTTGAGGTTTGCAAGGATTCTGGGTAACAGAACCTGGTCAGAGCCCCACAAGTCACCCCATCTTGGATTCCCCTAGGTCTCTAGTTTTCAAAAATGCACAGGTTTGGTAGGTTTCCCTAGGTGCCGGCTGAGCTAGAGGCCAAAATCTACAGGTAGGCACTTTGTAAAAAACACCTCTGTTTTCTTTAAAAAAATGTGATGTGTCCACGTTGCTTTTTGGGGCATTTCCTGTTGCGGGCGCTAGGCCTACCCACACAAGTGAGGTATCATTTTTAGCGGGAGACTTGGGGGAACGCTGGGTGGAAGGAAATTTGTGGCTCCTCTCTGGTTCCAGAACTGTCTGTCACCGAAATGTGAGGAAAACGTGTTTGTTTGCCAATTTTTGAGGTTTGCAAAGGATTCTGGGTAACAGAACCTGGTCAGAGCCCCACAAGTCACCCCATCTTGGATTCCCCTAGGTCTCTAGTTTTTAGAAATGCACAGGTTTGGTAGGTTTCCCTAGGTGCCGGCTGAGCTAGAGGCCAAAATCTACAGGTAGGCACTTTGCAAAAAACTACTCTGTTTTCTTTAAAAAAATGTGATGTGTCCACGTTGCGTTTTGGGGCATTTCCTGTCGCGGGCGCTAGGCCTACCCACACAAGTGAGGTATCATTTTTAGCGGGAGACTTGGGGGAACGCTGGGTGGAAGGAAATTTGTGGCTCCTCTCTGGTTCCAGAACTTTCTGTCACCAAAATGTGAGGAAAAAGTGTTTTTTTAGCCAACTTTTGAGGTTTGCAAACGATTCTGGGTAAAAGAACCTGGTCAGAGCCCCAAAAGTCACCCCATCTTGGATTCCCCTAGGTCTCTAGTTTTCAAAATGCACAGGTTTGGTAGGTTTCCCTAGGTGCCGGCTGAGCTTGAGGCCAAAATCTAAAGGTAGGCACTTTGTAAAAAACACCTCTGTTTTCTTTCCAAAAATATGATGTGTCCACGTTGCGTTTTGGGGCATTTCCTGTCGCGGGCGCTAGGCCTACCCACACAAGTGAGGTATCATTTTTATCGGGAGACTTGGGGGAATGCTGGGTGGAAGGAAATTTGTGGCTCCTCTCTGGTTCCAGAACTTTCTGTCACCGAAATGTGAGGAAAACGTTTTTTTTTGCCAAAGTTTGAGGTTTGCAAAGGATTCTGGGTAACAGAACCTGGTCAGAGCCCCACAAGTCACCACATCTTGGATTCCCCTAGGTCTCTAGTTTTCAAAAATGCACAGGTTTGGTAGGTTTTCCTAGGTGCCGGCTGAGCTAGAGGCCAAAATCTACAGGTAGTCACTTTGTAAAAAAACACCTCTGTTTTCTTTCAAAAAATGTGATGTGTCCACGTTGCGTTTTGGGGCTTTTCCTGTTGCGGGCGCTAAGCCTACCCACACAAGTGAGGTATCATTTTTATCGGGAGACTTTGGAGAATGCTGGGTGGAAGGAAATTTGTGGCTCCTCTATGGTTCCAGAACTTTCTGTCACCGAAATGTGGGGAAAACGTCTTTTTTTTGCCAAAGTTTGAGGATTGCAAAGGATTCTGGGTAACAGAACATGGTCAGAGCCCCACAAGTCACCCCATCTTGGATTCCCCTAGGTCTCTAGTTTTTAGAAATGCACAGGTTTGGTAGGTTTCCCTAGGTGCCGGCTGAGCTAGAGGCCAAAATCTACAGGTAGGCACTTTGCAAAAAACAACTCTGTTTTCTTTCAAAAAATGTGATGTGTCCACGTTGCGTTTTGGGGCATTTCCTGTCGCGGGCGCTAGGCCTACCCACACAACTGAGGTATCATTTTTAGCGGGAGACTTGGGGGAACGCTGGGTGGAAGGAAATTTGTGGCTCCTCTCTGGTTCCAGAGCTTTCTGTCACCAAAATGTGAGGAAAAAGTGTTTTTTTAGCCAACTTTTGAGGTTTGCAAAGGATTCTGGGTAAAAGAACCTGGTCAGAGCCCCAAAAGTCACCCCATCTTGGATTCCCCTAGGTCTCTAGTTTTCAAAAATGCACAGGTTTGGTAGGTTTCCCTAGGTGCCGGCTGAGCTAGAGGCCAAAATCTACAGGTAGGCACTTTGTAAAAAACACCTCTGTTTTCTTTCAAAAAATGTGATGTGTCCACGTTGCGTTTTGGGGCATTTCCTGTCGCGGGCACTAGGCCTACCCACACAAGTGAGGTATCATTTTTAGCGGGAGACTTGGGGGAACGCTGGGTGGAAGGAAATTTGTGGCTCCTCTCTGGTTCCAGAACTTTCTGTCACCAAAATGTGAGGAAAAAGTGTTTTTTTAGCCAAATTTTGAGGTTTGCAAAGGATTCTGGGTAACAGAACCTGGTCAGAGCCCCACAAGTCACCCCATCTTGGATTCCCCTAGGTCTCTAGTTATCTAAAATGCACAGGTTTGGTAGGTTTCCCTAGGTGCCGGGTGAGCTAGAGACGAAAATCTACAGGTAGGCACTTTGCAAAAAACACCTCTGTTTTCTTTCAAAAAATGTGATGTGTCCAAGTTGCGTTTTGGGGCATTTCCTGTTGCAGGCTCTAGGCCTACCCACACAAGTGAGGTATTATTTTTAGCGGGAGACTTGGGGGAACGCTGGGTGGAAGGAAATTTGTGTCTCCTCTCTGGTTCCAGAACTTTCTGTCACCAAAATGTGAGGAAAAAGTGTTTTTTTAGCCAAATTTTGAGGTTTGCAAAGGATTCTGGGTAACAGAACCTGGTCAGAGCCCCACAAGTCACTCCATCTTGGATTCCCCTAGGTCTCTAGTTTTAAAAAATGCACAGGTTTGGTAGGTTTCCCTAGGTGCCGGGTGAGCTAGAGGCCAAAATCTACAGGTAGGCACTTTGTAAAAAACACCTCTGTTTTCTTTCAAAAAATGTGATGTGTCCACGTTGCTTTTTGGGGCATTTCCTGTTGCGGGCGCTAGGCCTACCCACACAAGTGAGGTATCATTTTTAGCGGGAGACTTGGGGGAACGCTGGGTGGAAGGAAATTTGTGGCTCCTCTATGGTTCCAGAACTTTCTGTCACCAAAATGTGAGGAAAAAGTGTTTTTATATCAAATTTTGAGATTTGCAAAGGATTCTGGGTAACAGAACCTGGTCAGAGCACCACAAGTCACCCCATCTTGGATTCCCCTAGGTCTCTAGTTTTCAAAAATGCACAGGTTTGGTAGGTTTCCCTAGGTGCCGGCTGAGCTAGAGGCCAAAATCTACAGGTAGGCACTTTGTAAAAAATACCTCTGTTTTCTTTCAAAAAATGTGATGTGTCCACGTTGCGTTTTGGGGCATTTCCTGTCGCGGGCACTAGGCCTACCCACACAAGTGAGGTATCATTTTTAGCGGGAGACTTGGGGGAACGCTGGGTGGAAGGAAATTTGTGGCTCCTCTCTGGTTCCAGAACTTTCTGTCACCAAAATGTGAGGAAAAAGTGTTTTTTTAGCCAACTTTTGAGGTTTGCAAAGGATTCTGGATAACAGAACCTGGTCAAAGCCCCACAAGTCACCCCATCTTGGATTCCCCTAGCTCTCTAGTTTTAAAAAATGCACAGGTTTGGTAGGTTTCCCTTGGTGCCGGCTGAGCTAGAGGCCAAAATCTACAGGTAGGCACTTTGCAAAAAACACCTCTGTTTTCTTTCAAAAAATGTGATGTGTCCACGTTGCGTTTTGGGGCATTTCCTGTTCCGGGCCCTAGGCCTACCCACACAAGTGAGGTATCATTTTTATCGGGAGACTAGGGGGAACGCTGGGTGGAAGGAAATTTGTGGCTCCACTCTGGTTCCAGAACATTCTGTCACCAAAATGTGAGGAAAAAGTGTTTTTTAGCCAAATTTTGAGGTTTGCAAAGGATTCTGGGTAACAGAACCTGGTCAGAGCCCCACAAGTCACCCCATCTTGGATTCCCCTAGGTCTCTAGTTTTCTAAAATGCACAGGTTTGGTAGGTTTCCCTAGGTGCCGGCTGAGCTAGAGACGAAAATCTACAGGTAGGCACTTTGCAAAAAACACCGCTGTTTTCTTTCAAAAAATGTGATGTGTCCAAGTTGAGTTTTGGGGCATTTCCTGTCGCAGGCTCTAGGCCTACCCACACAAGTGAGGTATTATTTTTAGCGGGAGACTTGGGGGAACGCTGGGTGGAAGGAAATTTGTAGCTCCTCTCTGGTTCCAGAACTTTCTGTCACCAAAATGTGAGGAAAAAGTGTTTTTTAGCCAAATTTTGAGGTTTGCAAAGGATTCTGGGTAACAGAACCTGGTCAGAGCACCACAAGTCACCCCATCTTGGATTCCCCTAGGTCTCTAGTTTTCAAAAATGCACAGGTTTGGTAGGTTTCCCTAGGTGCCGGCTGAGCTAGGGGGCGAAATCTACAGGTAGGCACTTTGCAAAAAACTACTCTGTTTTCTTTAAAAAAATGTGTCATGTCCACGTTGCGTTTTGGGGCATTTCCTGTCGCGGGCGCTAGGCCTACCCACACAAGTGAGGTATCATTTTTAGCGGGAGACTTGGGGGAACGCTGGGTGGAAGGAAATTTGTGGCTCCTCTCTGGTTCCAGAACTTTCTGTCACCGAAATGTGAGGAAAACGTGTTTGTTTGCCAATTTTTGAGGTTTGCAAAGGATTCTGCGTAACAGAACCTGGTCAGAGCCCCACAAGTCACCCCATCTTGGATTCCCCTAGGTCTCTAGTTTTTAGAAATGCACAGGTTTGGTAGGTTTCCCTAGGTGCCGGCTGAGCTAGAGGCCAAAATCTACAGGTAGGCACTTTGCAAAAAACTACTCTGCTTTCTTTAAAAAAATGTGATGTGTCCACGTTGCGTTTTGGGGCATTTCCTGTCGCGGGCGCTAGGCCTACCCACACAAGTGAGGTATCATTTTTAGCGGGAGACTTGGGGGAACGCTGGGTGGAAGGAAATTTGTGGCTCCTCTCTGGTTCCAGAACTTTCTGTCACCGAAATGTGAGGAAAACGTTTTTTTTTGCCAAAGTTTGAGGTTTGCAAAGGATTCTGGGTAACAGAACCTGGTCAGAGCCCCACAAGTCACCACATCTTGGATTCCCCTAGGTCTCTAGTTTTCAAAAATGCACAGGTTTGGTAGGTTTTCCTAGGTGCCGGCTGAGCTAGAGGCCAAAATCTACAGGTAGGCACTTTGTAAAAAAACACCTCTGTTTTCTTTCAAAAAATGTGATGTGTCCACGTTGCGTTTTGGGGCTTTTCCTGTCGCGGGCGCTAAGCCTACCCACACAAGTGAGGTATCATTTTTATCGGGAGACTTTGGAGAATGCTGGGTGGAAGGAAATTTGTGGCTCCTCTATGGTTCCAGAACTTTCTGTCACCGAAATGTGGGGAAAACGTCTTTTTTTTGCCAAAGTTTGAGGATTGCAAAGGATTCTGGGTAACAGAACATGGTCAGAGCCCCACAAGTCACCCCATCTTGGATTCCCCTAGGTCTCTAGTTTTTAGAAATGCACAGGTTTGGTAGGTTTCCCTAGGTGCCCGCTGAGCTAGAGGCCAAAATCTACAGGTAGGCACTTTGCAAAAAACAACTCTGTTTTCTTTCAAAAAATGTGATGTGTCCACGTTGCGTTTTGGGGCATTTCCTGTCGCGGGCGCTAGGCCTACCCACACAAGTTAGGTATCATTTTTAGCAGGAGACTTGGGGGAACGCTGGGTGGAAGGAAATTTGTGGCTCCTCTCTGGTTCCAGAACTTTCTGTCACCAAAATGTGAGGAAAAAGTGTTTTTTTAGCCAAATTTTGAGGTTTGCAAAGGATTCTGGTTAACAGAACCTGGTCAGAACCCCACAAGTCACCCCATCGTGGATTCCCCTAGGTCTCTAGTTTTCAAAAATGCACAGGTTTGGTAGGTTTCCCTAGGTGCCGGCTGAGCTAGAGGCCAAAATCTACAGGTAGGCACTTTGCAAAAAACACCTCTGTTTTCTTTCAAAAAATGTGATGTGTCCACGTTGCGTTTTGGGGCATTTCCTGTTCCGGGCGCTAGGCCTACCCACACAAGTGAGGTATCATTTTTATCGGGAGACTAGGGGGAACGCTGGGTGGATGGAAATTTGTGGCTCGACTCTGGTTCCAGAACTTTCTGTCACCAAAATGTGAGGAAAAAGTGTTTTTTTAGCCAAATTTTGAGGTTTGCAAAGGATTCTGGGTAACAGAACCTGGTCAGAGCCCCACAAGTCACCCCATCTTGGATTCCCCTAGGTCTCTGGTTTTCTAAAATGCACAGGTTTGGTAGGTTTCCCTAGGTGCCGGGTGAGCTAGAGACGAAAATCTACAGGTAGGCACTTTGCAAAAAACACCTCTGTTTTCTTTAAAAAAATGTGATGTGTCCACGTTGCGTTTTGGGGCATTTCCTGTCGCAGGCTCTAGGCCTACCCACACAAGTGAGGTATTATTTTTAGCGGGAGACTTGGGGGAACGCTGGGTGGAAGGAAATTGGTGGCTCCTCTCTGGTTCCAGAACTTTCTGTCACCAAAATGTGAGGAAAAAGTATTTTTTTAGCCAAATTTTGAGGTTTGCAAACGATTCTGGGTAAAAGAACCTGGTCAGAGCCCCAAAAGTCACCCCATCTTGGATTCCCCTAGGTCTCTAGTTTTAAAAAATGCACAGGTTTGGTAGGTTTCCCTAGGTGCCGGCTGAGCTTGAGGCCAAAATCTACAGGTAGGCACTTTGTAAAAAACACCTCTGTTTTCTTTCCAAAAATATGAAGTGTCCACGTTGCGTTTTGGGGCATTTCCTGTCGCGGGCGCTAGGCCTACCCACACAAGTGAGGTATCATTTTTATCGGGAGACTTGGGGGAATGCTGTGTGGAAGGAAATTTGTGGCTCCTCTCTGGTTCCAGAACTTTCTGTCACCGAAATGTGAGGAAAACGTCTTTTTTTTGCCAAAGTTTGAGGATTGCAAAGGATTCTGGGTAACAGAACCTGGTCAGAGCCCCACAAGTCACCCCATCTTGGATTCCCCTAGGTCTCTAGTTTTTAGAAATGCACAGGTTTGGTAGGTTTCCCTAGGTGCCGGCTGAGCTAGAGGCCAAAATCTACAGGTAGGCACTTTGCAAAAAACAACTCTGTTTTCTTTCAAAAAATGTGATGTGTCCACGTTGCGTTTTGGGGCATTTCCTGTTGCGGGCGCTAGGCCTACCCACACAAGTGAGGTATCATTTTTAGCGGGAGACTTGGGGGAACGCTGGGTGGAAGGAAATTTGAGGCTCCTCTCTGGTTCCAGAACTTTCTGTCACCAAAATGTGAGGAAAAAGTGTTTTTTTAGCCAACTTTTGAGGTTTGCAAAGGATTCTGGGTAAAAGAACCTGGTCAGAGCCCCAAAAGTCACCCCATCTTGGATTCCCCTAGGTCTCTAGTTTTCAAAAATGCACAGGTTTGGTAGGTTTCCCTATGTGCCGGCTGAGCTTGAGGCCAAAATCTACAGGTAGGCACTTTGTAAAAAACACCTCTGTTTTCTTTCCAAAAATATGATGTGTCCACGTTGCGTTTTGGGGCATTTCCTGTCGCGGGCGCTAGGCCTACCCACACAAGTGAGGTATCATTTTTATCGGGAGACTTGGGGGAATGCTGTGTGGAAGGAAATTTGTGGCTCCTCTCTGGTTCCAGAACTTTCTGTCACCGAAATGTGAGGAAAACGTTTTTTTTTGCCAAAGTTTGAGGTTTGCAAAGGATTCTGGGTAACAGAACCTGGTCAGAGCCCCACAAGTCACCACATCTTGGATTCCCCTAGGTCTCTAGTTTTCAAAAATGCACAGGTTTGGTAGGTTTTCCTAGGTGCCGGCTGAGCTAGAGGCCAAAATCTACAGGTAGGCACTTTGTAAAAAAACACCTCTGTTTTCTTTCAAAAAATGTGATGTGTCCACGTTGCGTTTTGGGGCTTTTCCTGTCACGGGCGCTAAGCCTACCCACACAAGTGAGGTATCATTTTTATCGGGAGACTTTGGAGAATGCTGGGTGGAAGGAAATTTGTGGCTCCTCTATGGTTCCAGAACTTTCTGTCACCGAAATGTGGGGAAAACGTCTTTTTTTTGCCAAAGTTTGAGGATTGCAAAGGATTCTGGGTAACAGAACCTGGTCAGAGCCCCACAAGTCACCCCATCTTGGATTCCCCTAGGTCTCTAGTTTTTAGAAATGCACAGGTTTGGTAGGTTTCCCTAGGTGCCGGCTGAGCTAGAGGCCAAAATCTACAGGTAGGCACTTTGCAAAAAACAACTCTGTTTTCTTTCAAAAAATGTGATGTGTCCACGTTGCGTTTTGGGGCATTTCCTGTCGCGGGCGCTAGGCCTACCCACACAAGTGAGGTATCATTTTTAGCGGGAGACTTGGGGGAACGCTGGGTGGAAGGAAATTTGAGGCTCCTCTCTGGTTCCAGAACTTTCTGTCACCAAAATGTGAGGAAAAAGTGTTTTTTTAGCCAACTTTTGAGGTTTGCAAAGGATTCTGGGTAAAAGAACCTGGTCAGAGCCCCAAAAGTCACCCCATCTTGGATTCCCCTAGGTCTCTAGTTTTCAAAAATGCACAGGTTTGGTAGGTTTCCCTAGGTGCCGGCTGAGCTAGAGGCCAAAATCTACAGGTAGGCACTTTGTAAAAAACACCTCTGTTTTCTTTCAAAAAATGTGATGTGTCCACGTTGCGTTTTAGGGCATTTCCTGTCGCAGGCACTAGGCCTACCCACACAAGTGAGGTATCATTTTTAGCGGGAGACTTGGGGGAACGCTGGGTGGAAGGAAATTTGTGGCTCCTCTCTGGTTCCAGAACTTTCTGTCACCAAAATGTGAGGAAAAAGTGTTTTTTTATCCAACTTTTGAGGTTTGTAAAGGATTCTGGATAACAGAACCTGGTCAAAGCCCCACAAGTCACCCCATCTTGGATTCCCCTAGCTCTCTAGTTTTAAAAAATGCACAGGTTTGGTAGGTTTCCCTTGGTGCCGGCGGAGCTAGAGGCCAAAATCTAGAGGTAGGCACTTTGCAAAAAACACCTCTGTTTTCTTTCAAAAAATGTGATGTGTCCACGTTGCGTTTTGGGGCATTTCCTGTTCCGGGCGCTAGGCCTACCCACACAAGTGAGGTATCATTTTTATCGGGAGACTAGGGGGAACGCTGGGTGGAAGGAAATTTGTGGCTCCACTCTGGTTCCAGAACTTTCTGTCACCAAAATGTGAGGAAAAAGTGTTTTTTTAGCCAAATTTTGAGGTTTGCAAAGGATTCTGGGTAACAGAACCTGGTCAGAGCCCCACAAGTCACCCCATCTTGGATTCCCCTAGGTCTCTAGTTTTCTAAAATGCACAGGTTTGGTAGGTTTCCCTGGGTGCCGGGTGAGCTAGAGACGAAAATCTACAGGTAGGCACTTTGCAAAAAACACCTCTGTTTTCTTTCAAAAAATGTGATGTGTCCAAGTTGCGTTTTGGGGCATTTCCTGTCGCAGGCTCTAGGCCTACCCACACAAGTGAGGTATTATTTTTAGCGGGAGACTTGGGGGAACGCTGGGTGGAAGGAAATTTGTGGCTCCTCTCTGGTTCCAGAACTTTCTGTAACCAAAATGTGAGGAAAAAGTGTTTTTTAGCCAAATTTTGAGGTTTGCAAAGGATTCTGGGTAACAGAACCTGGTCAGAGCCCCACAAGTCACCCCATCTTGGATTCCCCTAGGTCTCTAGTTTTCAAAAATGCACAGGTTTGGTAGGTTTCCCTAGGTGCCGGCTGAGCTAGAGGCCAAAATCTACAGGTAGGCACTTTGTAAAAAACACCTCTGTTTTCTTTCAAAAAATGTGATGTGTCCATGTTGCTTTTTGGGGCATTTCCTGTCGCGGGCGCTAGGCCTACCCACACAAGTGAGGTATCATTTTTAGCGGGAGACTTGGGGGAACGCTGGGTGGAAGGAAATTTGTGGTTCCTCTCTGGTTCCAGAACTTTCTGTCACCAAAATGTGAGGAAAAAGTGTTTTTTAGCCAAATTTTGAGGTTTGCAAAGGATTCTGGGTAACAGAACCTGGTCAGAGCACCACAAGTAACCCCATCTTGGATTCCCCTAGGTCTCTAGTTTTCAAAAATGCACAGGTTTGGTAGGTTTCCCTAGGTGCCGGCTGAGCTAGAGGGCAAAATCTACAGGTAGGCACTTTGCAAAAAACAACTCTGTTTTCTTTAAAAAAATGTGACGTGTCCACGTTGCGTTTTGGGGCATTTCCTGTCGCGGGCGCTAGGCCTACCCACACAAGTGAGGTATCATTTTTAGCGGGAGACTTGGGGGAACGCTGGGTGGAAGGAAATTTGTGGCTCCTCTCTGGTTCCAGAACTTTCTGTCACCGAAATGTGAGGAAAACGTGTTTGTTTGCCGCCAATTTTTGAGGTTTGCAAAGGATTCTGGGTAACAGAACCTGGTCAGAGCCCCACAAGTCACCCCATCTTGGATTCCCCTAGGTCTCTAGTTTTCAGAAATGCACAGGTTTGGTAGGTTTCCCTAGGTGCCGGCTGAGCTAGAGGCCAAAATCTACAGGTAGGCACTTTGCAAAAAACTACTCTGTTTTCTTTCCAAAAATGTGATGTGCCCACGTTGCGTTTTGGGGCATTTCCTGTCGCGGGCGCTAGGCCTACCCACACAAGTGAGGTATCATTTTTAGCGGGAGACTTGGGGGAACGCTGGGTGGAAGGAAATTTGTGGCTCCTCTCTGGTTCCAGAACTTTCTGTCACCAAAATGTGAGGAAAAAGTGTTTTTTTAGCCAACTTTTGAGGTTTGCAAAGGATTCTGGGTAACAGAACCTGGTCAGAGCCCCACAAGTCACCCCATCTTGGATTCCCCTAGGTCTCTAGTTTTAAAAAATGCACAGGTTTGGTAGGTTTCCCTAGGTGCCGGCTGAGCTTGAGGCCAAAATCTACAGGTAGGCACTTTGTAAAAAACACCTCTGTTTTCTTTCCAAAAATATGATGTGTCCACGTTGCGTTTTGGGGCATTTCCTGTCGCGGGCGCTAGGCCTACCCACACAAGTGAGGTATCATTTTTATCGGGAGACTTGGGGGAATGCTGGGTGGAAGGAAATTTGTGGCTCCTCTCTGGTTCCAGAACTTTCTGTCACCGAAATGTGAGGAAAACGTTTTTTTTTGCCAAAGTTTGAGGTTTGCAAAGGATTCTGGGTAACAGAACCTGGTCAGAGCCCCACAAGTCACCCCATCTTGGATTCCCCTAGGTCTCTATTTTTCAAAAATGCACAGGTTTGGTAGGTTTTCCTAGGTGCCGGCTGAGCTAGAGGCCAAAATCTACAGGTAGGCACTTTGTAAAAAAACACCTCTGTTTTCTTTCAAAAAATGTGATGTGTCCACATTGCATTTTGGGGCTTTTCCTGTCGCGGGCGCTAAGCCTACCCACACAAGTGAGGTATCATTTTTATCGGGAGACTTTGGAGAATGCTGGGTGGAAGGAAATTTGTGGCTCCTCTATGGTTCCAGAACTTTCTGTCACCGAAATGTGGGGAAAACGTCTTTTTTTTGCCAAAGTTTGAGGATTGCAAAGGATTCTGGGTAACAGAACATGGTCAGAGCCCCACAAGTCACCCCATCTTGGATTCCCCTAGGTCTCTAGTTTTTAGAAATGCACAGGTTTGGTAGGTTTCCCTAGGTGCCGGCTGAGCTAGAGGCCAAAATCTACAGGTAGGCACTTTGCAAAAAACAACTCTGTTTTCTTTCAAAAAATGTGATGTGTCCACGTTGCGTTTTGGGGCATTTCCTGTCGCGGGCGCTAGGCCTACCCACACAAGTGAGGTATCATTTTTAGCGGGAGACTTGGGGGAACGCTGGGTGGAAGGAAATTTGTGGCTCCTCTCTGGTTCCAGAACTTTCTGTCACCAAAATGTGAGGAAAAAGTGTTTTTGTTAGCCAACTTTTGAGGTTTGCAAAGGATTCTGGGTAAAAGAACCTGGTCAGAGCCCCAAAAGTCACCCCATCTTGGATTCCCCTAGGTCTTTAGTTTTCAAAAATGCACAGGTTTGGTAGGTTTCCCTAGGTGCCGGCTGAGCTAGAGGCCAAAATCTACAGGTAGGCACTTTGTAAAAAAACACCTCTGTTTTCTTTCAAAAAATGTGATGTGTCCACGTTGCGTTTTGGGGCATTTCCTGTCGCGGGCACTAGGCCTACCCACACAAGTGAGGTATCATTTTTAGCGGGAGACTTGGGGGAACGCTGGGTGGAAGGAAATTTGTGGCTCCTCTCTGGTTCCAGAACTTTCTGTCACCAAAATGTGAGGAAAAAGTGTTTTTTTAGCCAAATTTTGAGGTTTGCAAAGGATTCTGGGTAACAGAACCTGGTCAGAGCCCCACAAGTCACCCCATCGTGGATTCCCCTAGGTCTCTAGTTTTCAAAAATGCACAGGTTTGGTAGGTTTCCCTAGGTGCCGGCTGAGCTAGAGGCCAAAATCTACAGGTAGGCACTTTGTAAAAAACACCTCTGTTTTCTTTCCAAAAATATGATGTGTCCACGTTGCGTTTTGGGGCATTTCCTGTCGCGGGCGCTAGGCCTACCCACACAAGTGAGGTATCATTTTTATCGGGAGACTTGGGGGAATGCTGGGTGGAAGGAAATTTGTGGCTCCTCTCTGGTTCCAGAACTTTCTATCACCGAAATGTGAGGAAAATGGTTTTTTTTGCCAAAGTTTGAGGTTTGCAAAGGATTCTGGGTAACAGATCCTGGTCAGAGCCCCACAAGTCACCCCATCTTGGATTCCCCTAGGTCTCTAGTTTTTAGAAATGCCCAGGTTTGGTAGGTTTCCCTAGGTGCCGTCTGAGCTAGAGGCCAAAATCTACAGGTAGGCACTTTGTAAAAAACACCTCTGTTTTCTTTCCAAAAATATGATGTGTCCACGTTGCGTTTTGGGGCATTTCCTGTCGCGGGCTCTAGGCCTACCCACACAAGTGAGGTATCATTTTTAGCGGGAGACTTGGGGGAACGCTGGGTGGAAGGAAATTTGTGGCTCCTCTCTGGTTCCAGAACTTTCTGTCACCAAAATGTGAGGAAAACGTTTTTTTTTAGCCAAATTTTGAGGTTTGCAAAGGATTCTGGGTAACAGAACCTGGTCAGAGCCCCACAAGTCACCCCATCTTGGATTCCCCTAGGTCTCTAGTTTTCAAAAATGCACAGGTTTGGTAGGTTTCCCTAGGTGCCGGCTGAGCTAGAGGCCAAAATCTACAGGTAGGCACTTTGCAAAAAACAACTCTGTTTTCTTTCAAAAATGTGATGTGTCCACGTTGCGTTTTGGGGCATTTCCTGTCGCGGGCGCTACGCCTACCCACACAAGTGAGGTATCATTTTTAGCGGGAGACTTGGGGGAACGCTGGGTGGAAGGAAATTTGTGGCTCCTCTCTAGTTCCAGAACTTTCTGTCACCAAAATGTGAGGAAAAAGTGTTTTTTTAGCCAAATTTTGAGGTTTGCAAAGGATTCTGGGTAACAGAACCTGGTCAGAGCCCCACAAGTCACCCCATCGTGGATTCCCCTAGGTCTCTAGTTTTCAAAAATGCACAGGTTTGGTAGGTTTCCCTAGGTGCCGGCTGAGCTAGAGGCCAAAATCTACAGGTAGGCTCTTTGTAAAAAACACCTCTGTTTTCTTTCCAAAAATATGATGTGTCCACGTTGCGTTTTGGGGCATTTCCTGTCGCGGGCGCTAGGCCTACCCACACAAGTGAGGTATCATTTTTATCGGGAGACTTGGGGGAATGCTGGGTGGAAGGAAATTTGTGGCTCCTCTCTGGTTCCAGAACTTTCTATCACTGAAATGTGAGGAAAATGTTTTTTTTTGCCAAAGTTTGAGGTTTGCAAAGGATTCTGGGTAACAGATCCTGGTCAGAGCCCCACAAGTCACCCCATCTTGGATTCCCCTAGGTCTCTAGTTTTTAGAAATGCACAGGTTTGGTAGGTTTCCCTAGGTGCCGGCTGAGCTAGAGGCCAAAATCTACAGGTAGGCACTTTGTAAAAAAACACCTCTGTTTTCTTTCAAAAAATGTGATGTGTCCACGTTGCGTTTTGGGGCATTTCATGTCGCGGGCACTAGGCCTACCCACACAAGTGAGGTATCATTTTTAGCGGGAGACTTGGGGGAACGCTGGGTGGAAGGAAATTTGTGGCTCCTCTCTGGTTCCAGAACTTTCTGTCACCGAAATGTGAGGAAAATGTTTTTTTTTGCCAAAGTTTGAGGTTTGCAAAGGATTCTGGGTAACAGAACCTGGTCAGAGCCCCACAAGTCACCCCATCTTGGATTCCCCTAGGTCTCTAGTTTTTAGAAATGCACAGGTTTGGTAGGTTTCCCTAGGTGCCGGCTGAGCTAGAGGCCAAAATCTACAGGTAGGCACTTTGTAAAAAACACCTCTGTTTTCTTTCCAAAAATATGATGTGTCAACGTTGCGTTTTGGGGCATTTCCTGTCGCGGGCGCTAGGCCTACCCACACAAGTGAGGTATCATTTTTAGCGGGAGACTTGGGGGAACGCTGGGAGGAAGGAAATTTGTGGCTCCTCTCTGGTTCCAGAACTTTCTGTCACCAAAATGTGAGGAAAAAGTGTTTTTTTAGCCAAATTTTGAGGTTTGCAAAGGATTCTGGGTAACAGAACCTGGTCAGAGCCCCACAAGTCACCCCATCGTGGATTCCCCTAGGTCTCTAGTTTTCAAAAATGCACAGGTTTGGTAGGTTTCCCTAGGTGCCGGCTGAGCTAGAGGCCAAAATCTACAGGTAGGCTCTTTGTAAAAAACACCTCTGTTTTCTTTCCAAAAATATGATGTGTCCACGTTGCGTTTTGGGGCATTTCCTGTCACGGGCGCTAGGCCTACCCACACAAGTGAGGTATCATTTTTATCGGGAGACTTGGGGGAATGCTGGGTGGAAGGAAATTTGTGGCTCCTCTCTGGTTCCAGAACTTTCTATCACTGAAATGTGAGGAAAATGTTTTTTTTTGCCAAAGTTTGAGGTTTGCAAAGGATTCTGGGTAACAGATCCTGGTCAGAGCCCCACAAGTCACCCCATCTTGGATTCCCCTAGGTCTCTAGTTTTTAGAAATGCACAGGTTTGGTAGGTTTCCCTAGGTGCCGTCTGAGCTAGAGGCCAAAATCTACAGGTAGGCACTTTGTAAAAAACACCTCTGTTTTCTTTCCAAAAATATGATGTGTCCACGTTGCGTTTTGGGGCATTTCCTGTCGCGGGCGCTAGGCCTACCCACACAAGTGAGGTATCATTTTTAGCGGGAGACTTGGGGGAACGCTGGGTGGAAGGAAATTTGTGGCTCCTCTCTGGTTCCAGAACTTTCTGTCACCAAAATGTGAGGAAAACGTTTTTTTTTAGCCAAATTTTGAGGTTTGCAAAGGATTCTGGGTAACAGAACCTGGTCAGAGCCCCACAAGTCACCCCATCGTGGATTCCCCTAGGTCTCTAGTTTTCAAAAATGCACAGGTTTGGTAGGTTTCCCTAGGTGCCGGCTGAGCTAGAGGCCAAAATCTACAGGTAGGCACTTTGTAAAAAACACCGCTGTTTTCTTTCCAAAAATATGATGTGTCCACGTTGCGTTTTGGGGCATTTCCTGACGCGGGCGCTAGGCCTACCCACACAAGTGAGGTATCATTTTTATCGGGAGACTTGGGGGAATGCTGGGTGGAAGGAAATTTGTGGCTCCTCTCTGGTTCCAGAACTTTCTATCACCGAAATGTGAGGAAAATGTTTTTTTTTGCCAAAGTTTGAGGTTTGCAAAGGATTCTGGGTAACAGAACCTGGTCAGAGCCCCACAAGTCACCCCATCGTGGATTCCCCTAGGTCTCTAGTTTTCAAAAATGCACAGGTTTGGTACGTTTCCCTAGGTGCCGGCTGAGCTAGAGGCCAAAATCTACAGGTAGGCACTTTGTAAAAAAACACCTCTGTTTTCTTTCAAAAAATGTGATGTGTCCACGTTGCGTTTTGGGGCATTTCATGTCGCGGGCACTAGGCCTACCCACACAAGTGAGGTATCATTTTTAGCGGGAGACTTGGGGGAACGCTGGGTGGAAGGAAATTTGTGGCTCCTCTCTGGTTCCAGAACTTTCTGTCACCAAAATGTGACGAAAAAGTGTTTTTTTAGCCAAATTTTGAGGTTTGCAAAGGATTCTGGGTAACAGAACCTGGTCAGAGCCCCACAAGTCACCCCATCGTGGATTCCCCTAGGTCTCTAGTTTTCAAAAATGCACAGGTTTGGTAGGTTTCCCTAGGTGCCGGCTGAGCTAGAGGCCAAAATCTACAGGTAGGCACTTTGTAAAAAACACCTCTGTTTTCTTTCCAAAAATATGATGTGTCCACGTTGCGTTTTGGGGCATTTCCTGTCGCGGGCGCTAGGCCTACCCACACAAGTGAGGTATCATTTTTATCGGGAGACTTGGGGGAATGCTGGGTGGAAGGAAATTTGTGGCTCCTCTCTGGTTCCAGAACTTTCTATCACCGAAATGTGAGGAAAATGTTTTTTTTTGCCAAAGTTTGAGGTTTGCAAAGGATTCTGGGTAACAGATCCTGGTCAGAGTCCCACAAGTCACCCCATCTTGGATTCCCCTAGGTCTCTAGTTTTTAGAAATGCACAGGTTTGGTAGGTTTCCCTAGGTGCCGTCTGAGCTAGAGGCCAAAATCTACAGGTAGGCACTTTGTAAAAAACACCTCTGTTTTCTTTCCAAAAATATGATGTGTCCACGTTGCGTTTTGGGGCATTTCCTGTCGCGGGCGCTAGGCCTACCCACACAAGTGAGGTATCATTTTTAGCGGGAGACTTGGGGGAACGCTGGGTGGAAGGAAATTTGTGGCTCCTCTCTGGTTCCAGAACTTTCTGTCACCAAAATGTGAGGAAAATGTTTTTTTTTAGCCAAATTTTGAGGTTTGCAAAGGATTCTGGGTAACATAACCTGGTCAGAGCCCCACAAGTCACCCCATCTTGGATTCCCCTAGGTCTCTAGTTTTCAAAAATGCACAGGTTTGGTAGGTTTCCCTAGGTGCCGGCTGAGCTAGAGGCCAAAATCTACAGGTAGGCACTTTGCAAAAAACAACTCTGTTTTCTTTCAAAAATGTGATGTGTCCATGTTGCGTTTTGGGGCATTTCCTGTCGCGGGCGCTAGGCCTACCCACACAAGTGAGGTATCATTTTTAGCGGGAGACTTGGGGGAACGCTGGGTGGAAGGAAATTTGTGGCTCCTCTCTGGTTCCAGAACTTTCTGTCACCAAAATGTGAGGAAAAAGTGTTTTTTTAGCCAAATTTTGAGGTTTGCAAAGGATTCTGGGTAACAGAACCTGGTCAGAGCCCCACAAGTCACCCCATCGTGGATTCCCCTAGGTCTCTAGTTTTCAAAAATGCACAGGTTTGGTAGGTTTCCCTAGGTGCCGGCTGAGCTAGAGGCCAAAATCTACAGGTAGGCTCTTTGTAAAAAACACCTCTGTTTTCTTTCCAAAAATATGATGTGTCCACGTTGCGTTTTGGGGCATTTCCTGTCGCGGGCGCTAGGCCTACCCACACAAGTGAGGTATCATTTTTAGCGGGAGACTTGGGGGAACGCTGGGTGGAAGGAAATTTGTGGCTCCTCTCCGGTTCCAGAACTTTCTGTCACCAAAATGTGAGGAAAACGTTTTTTTTTAGCCAAATTTTGAGGTTTGCAAAGGATTCTGGGTAACAGAACCTGGTCAGAGCCCCACAAGTCACCCCATCGTGGATTCCCCTAGGTCTCTAGTTTTCAAAAATGCACAGGTTTGGTAGGTTTCCCTAGGTGCCGGCTGAGCTAGAGGCCAAAATCTACAGGTAGGCACTTTGTAAAAAACACCTCTGTTTTCTTTCCAAAAATATGATGTGTCCACGTTGCGTTTTGGGGCACTTCCTGATGCGGGCGCTAGGCCTACCCACACAAGTGAGGTATCATTTTTATCGGGAGACTTGGGGGAATGCTGGGTGGAAGGAAATTTGTGGCTCCTCTCTGGTTCCAGAACTTTCTATCACCGAAATGTGAGGAAAATGTTTTTTTTTGCCAAAGTTTGAGGTTTGCAAAGGATTCTGGGTAACAGAACCTGGTCAGAGCCCCACAAGTCACCCCATCGTGGATTCCCCTAGGTCTCTAGTTTTCAAAAATGCACAGGTTTGGTAGGTTTCCCTAGGTGCCGGCTGAGCTAGAGGCCAAAATCTACAGGTAGGCACTTTGTAAAAAACACCTCTGTTTTCTTTCCAAAAATATGATGTGTCCACGTTGCGTTTTGGGGCATTTCCTGTCGCGGGCGCTAGGCCTACCCACACAAGTGAGGTATCATTTTTATCGGGAGACTTGGGGGAATGCTGGGTGGAAGGAAATTTGTGGCTCCTCTCTGGTTCCAGAACTTTCTATCACCGAAATGTGAGGAAAATGTTTTTTTTTGCCAAAGTTTGATGTTTGCAAAGGATTCTGGGTAACAGATCCTGGTCAGAGCCCCACAAGTCACCCCATCTTGGATTCCCCTAGGTCTCTAGTTTTTAGAAATGCACAGGTTTGGTAGGTTTCCCTAGGTGCCGTCTGAGCTAGAGGCCAAAATCTACAGGTAGGCACTTTGTAAAAAACACCTCTGTTTTCTTTCCAAAAATATGATGTGTCCACGTTGCGTTTTGGGGCATTTCCTGTCGCGGGCGCTCGGCCTACCCACACAAGTGAGGTATCATTTTTAGCGGGAGACTTGGGGGAACGCTGGGTGGAAGGAAATTTGTGGCTCCTCTCTGGTTCCAGAACTTTCTGTCACCAAAATGTGAGGAAAACGTTTTTTTTTAGCCAAATTTTGAGGTTTGCAAAGGATTCTGGGTAACAGAACCTGGTCAGAGCCCCACAAGTCACCCCATCTTGGATTCCCCTAGGTCTCTAGTTTTCAAAAATGCACAGGTTTGGTAGGTTTCCCTAGGTGCCGGCTGAGCTAGAGGCCAAAATCTACAGGTAGGCACTTTGCAAAAAACAACTCTGTTTTCTTTCAAAAATGTGATGTGTCCACGTTGCGTTTTGGGGCATTTCCTGTCGCGGGCGCTAGGCCTACCCACACAAGTGAGGTATAATTTTTAGCGGGAGACTTGGGGGAACGCTGGGTGGAAGGAAATTTGTGGCTCCTCTCTGGTTCCAGAACTTTCTGTCACCAAAATGTGAGGAAAAAGTGTTTTTTTAGCCAAATTTTGAGGTTTGCAAAGGATTCTGGGTAACAGAACCTGGTCAGAGCCCCACAAGTCACCCCATCGTGGATTCCCCTAGGTCTCTAGTTTTAAAAAATGCACAGGTTTGGTAGGTTTCCCTAGGTGCCGGCTGAGCTAGAGGCCAAAATCTACAGGTAGGCACTTTGTAAAAAACACCTCTGTTTTCTTTCCAAAAATATGATGTGTCCACGTTGCGTTTTGGGGCATTTCCTGTCGCGGGCGCTAGGCCTACCCACACAAGTGAGGTATCATTTTTATCGGGAGACTTGGGGGAATGCTGGGTGGAAGGAAATTTGTGGCTCCTCTCTGGTTCCAGAACTTTCTATCACCGAAATGTGAGGAAAATGTTTTTTTTTGCCAAAGTTTGAGGTTTGCAAAGGATTCTGGGTAACAGATCCTGGTCAGAGCCCCACAAGTCACCCCATCTTGGATTCCCCTAGGTCTCTAGTTTTTAGAAATGCACAGGTTTGGTAGGTTTCCCTAGGTGCCGTCTGAGCTAGAGGCCAAAATCTACAGGTAGGCACTTTGTAAAAAACACCTCTGTTTTCTTTCCAAAAATATGATGTGTCCACGTTGCGTTTTGGGGCATTTCCTGTCGCGGGCGCTAGGCCTACCCACACAAGTGAGGTATCATTTTTAGCGGGAGACTTGGGGGAACGCTGGGTGGAAGGAAATTTGTGGCTCCTCTCTGGTTCCAGAACTTTCTGTCACCAAAATGTGAGGAAAATGTTTTTTTTTAGCCAAATTTTGAGGTTTGCAAAGGATTCTGGGTAACATAACCTGGTCAGAGCCCCACAAGTCACCCCATCTTGGATTCCCCTAGGTCTCTAGTTTTCAAAAATGCACAGGTTTGGTAGGTTTCCCTAGGTGCCGGCTGAGCTAGAGGCCAAAATCTACAGGTAGGCACTTTGCAAAAAACAACTCTGTTTTCTTTCAAAAATGTGATGTGTCCACGTTGCGTTTTGGGGCATTTCCTGTCGCGGGCGCTAGGCCTACCCACACAAGTGAGGTATCATTTTTAGCGGGAGACTTGGGGGAACGCTGGGTGGAAGGAAATTTGTGGCTCCTCTCTGGTTCCAGAACTTTCTGTCACCAAAATGTGAGGAAAAAGTGTTTTTTTAGCCAAATTTTGAGGTTTGCAAAGGATTCTGGGTAACAGAACCTGGTCAGAGCCCCACAAGTCACCCCATCGTGGATTCCCCTAGGTCTCTAGTTTTCAAAAATGCACAGGTTTGGTAGGTTTCCCTAGGTGCCGGCTGAGCTAGAGGCCAAAATCTACAGGTAGGCTCTTTGTAAAAAACACCTCTGTTTTCTTTCCAAAAATATGATGTGTCCACGTTGCGTTTTGGGGCATTTCCTGTCGCGGGCGCTAGGCCTACGCACACAAGTGAGGTATCATTTTTAGCGGGAGACTTGGGGGAACGCTGGGTGGAAGGAAATTTGTGGCTCCTCTCCGGTTCCAGAACTTTCTGTCACCAAAATGTGAGGAAAACGTTTTTTTTTAGCCAAATTTTGAGGTTTGCAAAGGATTCTGGGTAACAGAACCTGGTCAGAGCCCCACAAGTCACCCCATCGTGGATTCCCCTAGGTCTCTAGTTTTCAAAAATGCACAGGTTTGGTAGGTTTCCCTAGGTGCCGGCTGAGCTAGAGGCCAAAATCTACAGGTAGGCACTTTGTAAAAAACACCTCTGTTTTCTTTCCAAAAATATGATGTGTCCACGTTGCGTTTTGGGGCACTTCCTGATGCGGGCGCTAGGCCTACCCACACAAGTGAGGTATCATTTTTATCGGGAGACTTGGGGGAATGCTGGGTGGAAGGAAATTTGTGGCTCCTCTCTGGTTCCAGAACTTTCTATCACCGAAATGTGAGGAAAATGTTTTTTTTTGCCAAAGTTTGAGGTTTGCAAAGGATTCTGGGTAACAGAACCTGGTCAGAGCCCCACAAGTCACCCCATCGTGGATTCCCCTAGGTCTCTAGTTTTCAAAAATGCACAGGTTTGGTAGGTTTCCCTAGGTGCCGGCTGAGCTAGAGGCCAAAATCTACAGGTAGGCACTTTGTAAAAAACACCTCTGTTTTCTTTCCAAAAATATGATGTGTCCACGTTGCGTTTTGGGGCATTTCCTGTCGCGGGCGCTAGGCCTACCCACACAAGTGAGGTATCATTTTTATCGGGAGACTTGGGGGAATGCTGGGTGGAAGGAAATTTGTGGCTCCTCTCTGGTTCCAGAACTTTCTATCACCGAAATGTGAGGAAAAAGTTTTTTTTTGCCAAAGTTTGATGTTTGCAAAGGATTCTGGGTAACAGATCCTGGTCAGAGCCCCACAAGTCACCCCATCTTGGATTCCCCTAGGTCTCTAGTTTTTAGAAATGCACAGGTTTGGTAGGTTTCCCTAGGTGCCGTCTGAGCTAGAGGCCAAAATCTACAGGTAGGCACTTTGTAAAAAACACCTCTGTTTTCTTTCCAAAAATATGATGTGTCCACGTTGCGTTTTGGGGCATTTCCTGTCGCGGGCGCTAGGCCTACCCACAAAAGTGAGGTATCATTTTTAGCGGGAGACTTGGGGGAACGCTGGGTGGAAGGAAATTTGTGGCTCCTCTCTGGTTCCAGAACTTTCTGTCACCAAAATGTGAGGAAAACGTTTTTTTTTAGCCAAATTTTGAGGTTTGCAAAGGATTCTGGGTAACAGAACCTGGTCAGAGCCCCACAAGTCACCCCATCTTGGATTCCCCTAGCACTCTAGTTTTCAAAAATGCACAGGTTTGGTAGGTTTCCCTAGGTGCCGGCTGAGCTAGAGGCCAAAATCTACAGGTAGGCACTTTGTAAAAAACACCTCTGTTTTCTTTCCAAAAATATGATGTGTCCACGTTGCGTTTTGGGGCATTTCCTGTCGCGGGCGCTAGGCCTACCCACACAAGTGAGGTATCATTTTTATCGGGAGACTTGGGGGAATGCTGGGTGGAAGGAAATTTGTGGCTCCTCTCTGGTTCCAGAACTTTCTATCACCGAAATGTGAGGAAAATGTTTTTTTTTGCCAAAGTTTGAGGTTTGCAAAGGATTCTGGGTAACAGATCCTGGTCAGAGCCCCACAAGTCACCCCATCTTGGATTCCCCTAGGTCTCTAGTTTTTAGAAATGCACAGGTTTGGTAGGTTTCCCTAGGTGCCGTCTGAGCTAGAGGCCAAAATCTACAGGTAGGCACTTTGTAAAAAACACCTCTGTTTTCTTTCCAAAAATATGATGTGTCCACGTTGCGTTTTGGGGCATTTCCTGTCGCGGGCGCTAGGCCTACCCACACAAGTGAGGTATCATTTTTAGTGGGAGACTTGGGGGAACGCTGGGTGGAAGGAAATTTGTGGCTCCTCTCTGGTTCCAGAACTTTCTGTCACCAAAATGTGAGGAAAATGTTTTTTTTTAGCCAAATTTTGAGGTTTGCAAAGGATTCTGGGTAACATAACCTGGTCAGAGCCCCACAAGTCACCCCATCTTGGATTCCCCTAGGTCCCTAGTTTTCAAAAATGCACAGGTTTGGTAGGTTTTCCTAGGTGCCGGCTGAGCTAGAGGCCAAAATCTACAGGTAGGCACTTTGCAAAAAACAACTCTGTTTTCTTTCAAAAATGTGATGTGTCCACGTTGCGTTTTGGGGCATTTCCTGTCGCGGGCGCTAGGCCTACCCACACAAGTGAGGTATCATTTTTAGCGGGAGACTTGGGGGAACGCTGGGTGGAAGGAAATTTGTGGCTCCTCTCTGGTTCCAGAACTTTCTGTCACCAAAATGTGAGGAAAAAGTGTTTTTTTAGCCAAATTTTGAGGTTTGCAAAGGATTCTGGGTAACAGAACCTGGTCAGAGCCCCACAAGTCACCCCATCGTGGATTCCCCTAGGTCTCTAGTTTTAAAAAATGCACAGGTTTGGTAGGTTTCCCTAGGTGCCGGCTGAGCTAGAGGCCAAAATCTACAGGTAGGCTCTTTGTAAAAAACACCTCTGTTTTCTTTCCAAAAATATGATGTGTCCACGTTGCGTTTTGGGGCACTTCCTGTCGCGGGCGCTAGGCCTACCCACACAAGTGAGGTATCATTTTTATCGGGAGACTTGGGGGAATGCTGGGTGGAAGGAAATTTGTGGCTCCTCTCTAGTTCCAGAACTTTCTATCACCGAAATGTGAGGAAAATGGTTTTTTTTGCCAAAGTTTGAGGTTTGCAAAGGATTCTGGGTAACAGATCCTGGTCAGAGCCCCACAAGTCACCCCATCTTGGATTCCCCTAGGTCTCTAGTTTTTAGAAATGCACAGGTTTGGTAGGTTTCCCTAGGTGCCGTCTGAGCTAGAGGCCAAAATCTACAGGTAGGCACTTTGTAAAAAACACCTCTGTTTTCTTTCCAAAAATATGATGTGTCCACGTTGCGTTTTGGGGCACTTCCTGTCGCGGGCGCTAGGCCTACCCACACAAGTGAGGTATCATTTTTATCGGGAGACTTGGGGGAATGCTGGGTGGAAGGAAATTTGTGGCTCCTCTCTGGTTCCAGAACTTTCTATCACCGAAATGTGAGGAAAATGTTTTTTTTTTGCCAAAGTTTGAGGTTTGCAAAGGATTCTGGGTAACAGAACCTGGTCAGAGCCCCACAAGTCACCCCATCGTGGATTCCCCTAGGTCTCTAGTTTTCAAAAATGCACAGGTTTGGTAGGTTTCCCTAGGTGCCGGCTGAGCTAGAGGCCAAAATCTACAGGTAGGCACTTTGTAAAAAACACCTCTGTTTTCTTTCCAAAAATATGATGTGTCCACGTTGCGTTTTGGGGCATTTCCTGTCGCGGGCGCTAGGCCTACCCACACAAGTGAGGTATCATTTTTATCGGGAGACTTGGGGGAATGCTGGGTGGAAGGAAATTTGTGGCTCCTCTCTGGTTCCAGAACTTTCTATCACCGAAATGTGAGGAAAATGTTTTTTTTTGCCAAAGTTTGATGTTTGCAAAGGATTCTGGGTAACAGATCCTGGTCAGAGCCCCACAAGTCACCCCATCTTGGATTCCCCTAGGTCTCTAGTTTTTAGAAATGCACAGGTTTGGTAGGTTTCCCTAGGTGCCGTCTGAGCTAGAGGCCAAAATCTACAGGTAGGCACTTTGTAAAAAACACCTCTGTTTTCTTTCCAAAAATATGATGTGTCCACTTTGCGTTTTGGGGCATTTCCTGTCGCGGGCGCTAGGCCTACCCACACAAGTGAGGTATCATTTTTAGCGGGAGACTTGGGGGAACGCTGGGTGGAAGGAAATTTGTGGCTCCTCTCTGGTTCCAGAACTTTCTGTCACCAAAATGTGAGGAAAACGGTTTTTTTTAGCCAAATTTTGAGGTTTGCAAAGGATTCTGGGTAACAGAACCTGGTCAGAGCCCCACAAGTCACCCCATCTTGGATTCCCCTAGGTCTCTAGTTTTCAAAAATGCACAGGTTTGGTAGGTTTCCCTAGGTGCCGGCTGAGCTAGAGGCCAAAATCTACAGGTAGGCACTTTGCAAAAAACAACTCTGTTTTCTTTCAAAAATGTGATGTGTCCACGTTGCGTTTTGGGGCATTTCCTGTCGCGGGCGCTTGGCCTACCCACACAAGTGAGGTATCATTTTTAGCGGGAGACTTGGGGGAACGCTGGGTGGAAGGAAATTTGTGGCTCCTCTCTGGTTCCAGAACTTTCTGTCACCAAAATGTGAGGAAAAAGTGTTTTTTTAGCCAAATTTTGAGGTTTGCAAAGGATTCTGGGTAACAGAACCTGGTCAGAGCCCCACAAGTCACCCCATCGTGGATTCCCCTAGGTCTCTAGTTTTCAAAAATGCACAGGTTTGGTAGGTTTCCCTAGGTGCCGGCTGAGCTAGAGGCCAAAATCTACAGGTAGGCACTTTGTAAAAAACACCTCTGTTTTCTTTCCAAAAATATGATGTGTCCACGTTGCGTTTTGGGGCATTTCCTGTTGCCTGCGCAAGGCCTACCCACACAAGTGAGGTATCATTTTTATCGGGAGAATTGGGGGAATGCTGGGTGGAAGGAAATTTGTGGCTCCTCTCTGGTTCCAGAACTTTCTATCACCGAAATGTGAGGAAAATGTTTTTTTTTTGCCAAAGTTTGAGGTTTGCAAAGGATTCTGGGTAACAGATCCTGGTCAGAGCCCCACAAGTCACCCCATCTTGGATTCCCCTAGGTCTCTAGTTTTTAGAAATGCACAGGTTTGGTAGGTTTCCCTAGGTGCCGGCTGAGCTAGAGGCCAAAATCTACAGGTAGGCACTTTGCAAAAAACAACTCTGTTTTCTTTCAAAAATGTGATGTGTCCACGTTGCGTTTTGGGGCATTTCCTGTCGCGGGCGCTAGGCCTACCCACACAAGTGAGGTATCATTTTTAGCGGGAGACTTGGGGGAACGCTGGGTGGAAGGAAATTTGTGGCTCCTCTCTGGTTCCAGAACTTTCTGTCACCAAAATGTGAGGAAAAAGTGTTTTTTTAGCCAACTTTTGAGGTTTGCAAAGGATTCTGGATAACAGAACCTGGTCAAAGCCCCACAAGTCACCCCATCTTGGATTCCCCTAGCTCTCTAGTTTAAAAAAATGCACAGGTTTGGTAGGTTTCCCTAGGTGCCGGCTGAGCTAGAGGCCAAAATCTACAGGTAGGCACTTTGCAAAAAACAACTCTGTTTTCTTTAAAAAAATGTGATGTGTCCACGTTGCGTTTTGGGGCATTTCCTGTTGCGGGCGCTAGGCCTACCCACACAAGTGAGTTATCATTTTTATCGGGAGACTAGGGGGAACGCTGGGTGGAAGGACATTTGTGGCTCCTCTCTGGTTCCAGAACTTTATGTCACCAAAATGTGAGGAAAAAGTGTTTTTTTAGCCAAATTTTGAGGTTTGCAAAGGATTCTGGGTAACATAACCTGGTCAGAGCCCCACAAGTCACCCCATCTTGGATTCCCCTAGGTCTCTAGTTTTCTAAAATGCACAGGTTTGGTAGGTTTCCTTGGTGCCGGGTGAGCTAGAGACCAAAATCTACAGGTAGGCACTTTGCAAAAAACACCTCTGTTGTCTTTCAAAAAATGTGATGTGTCCACGTTGCGTTTTGGGGCATTTCCTGCCGCAGGCTCTAGGCCTACCCACACAAGTGAGGTATTATTTTTAGCGGGAGACTTGGGGGAACGCTGGGTGGAAGGAAATTTGTGCTCCTCTCTGGTTCCAGAACTTTCTGTCACCAAAATGTGAGGAAAAAGTGTTTTTTTAGCCAAATTTTGAGGTTTGCAAAGGATTCTGGGTAACAGAACCTGGTCAGAGCCCCACAAGTCACCCCATCTTGGATTCCCCTAGGTCTCTAGTTTTAAAAAATGCACAGGTTTGGTAGGTTTCCCTAGGTGCCGGCTGAGCTAGAGGCCAAAATCTACAGGTAGGCACTTTGTAAAAAACACCTCTGTTTTCTTTCAAAAAATGTGATGTGTCCACGTTGCTTTTTGGGGCATTTCCTATCGCGGGCGCTAGGCCTACCCACACAAGTGAGGTATCATTTTTAGCGGGAGACTTGGGGGAACGCTGGGTGGAAGGAAATTTGTGGCTCCTCTCTGGTTCCAGAACTTTCTGTCACCAAAATGTGAGGAAAAAGTGTTTTTTAGCCAAATTTTGAGGTTTGCAAAGGATTCTGGGTAACAGAACCTGGTCAGAGCACCACAAGTCACCCCATCTTGGATTCCCCTAGGTAGGTCTCTAGTTTTCAAAAATGCACAGGTTTGGTAGGTTTCCCTAGGTGCCGGCTGAGCTAGAGGGCAAAATCTACAGGTAGGCCCTTTGCAAAAAACAACTCTGTTTTCTTTAAAAAAATGTGACGTGTCCATGTTGCGTTTTGGGGCATTTCCTGTCGCGGGCGCTAGGCCTACCCACACAAGAGAGGTATCATTTTTAGCGGGAGACTTGGGGGAACGCTGGGTGGAAAGAAATTTGTGCCTCCTCTCTGGTTCCAGAACTTTCTGTCACCGAAATGTGAGGAAAACGTGTTTGTTTGCCAATTTTTGAGGTTTGCAAAGGATTCTGGGTAACAGAACCTGGTCAGAGCCCCACAAGTCACCCCATCTTGGATTCCCCTAGGTATCTAGTTTTTAGAAATGCACAGGTTTGGTAGGTTTCCCTAGGTGCCGGCTGAGCTAGAGGCCAAAATCTACAGGTAGGCACTTTGCAAAAAACTACTCTGTTTTCTTTCAAAAAATGTGATGTGTCCACGTTGCGTTTTGGGGCATTTCCTGTCGCGGGCGCTAGGCCTACCCACACAAGTGAGGTATCATTTTTAGCGGGAGACTTGGGGGAACGCTGGGTGGAAGGAAATTTGTGGCTCTTCTCTGGTTCCAGAACTTTCTGTCACCAAAATGTGAGGAAAAAGTGTTTTTTTAGCCAACTTTTGAGGTTTGCAAACGATTCTGGGTAAAAGAACCTGGTCAGAGCCCCAAAAGTCACCCCATCTTGGATTCCCCTAGGTCTCTAGTTTTCAAAAATGCACAGGTTTGGTAGGTTTCCCTAGGTGCCGGCTGAGCTAGAGGCCAAAATCTACGGGTAGGCACTTTGTAAAAAACACCTGTTTTCTTTAAAAAAATGTGATGTGTCCACGTTGCGTTTTGGGGCATTTCCTGTCGCGGGCACTAGGCCTACCCACACAAGTGAGGTATAATTTTTAGCGGGAGACTTGGGGGAACGCTGGATGGAAGGAAATTTGTGGCTCCTCTCTGGTTCCAGAACTTTCTGTCACCAAAATGTGAGGAAAAAGTGTTTTTTTAGCCAAATTTTGAGGTTTGCAAAGGATTCTGGGTAACAGAACCTGGTCAAAGCCCCACAAGTCACCCCATCGTGGATTCCCCTAGGTCTCTAGTTTTAAAAAATGCACAGGTTTGGTAGGTTTCCCTAGGTGCCGGCTGAGCTTGAGGCCAAAATCTACAGGTAGGCACTTTGTAAAAAACACCTCTGTTTTCTTCCCAAAAATATGATGTATCCATGTTGCGTTTTGGGGCATTTCTTGTCGCGGGCGCTAGGCCTACCCACACAAGTGAGGTATCATTTTTATCGGGAGACTTGGGGGAATGCTGGGTGGAAGGAAATTTGTGGCTCCTCTCTGGTTCCAGAACTTTCTGTCACCGAAATGTGAGGAAAATGTTTTTTTTTGCCAAAGTTTGAGGTTTGCAAAGGATTCTGGGTAACAGAACCTGGTCAGAGCCCCACAAGTCACCCCATCTTGGATTCCCCTAGGTCTCTAGTTTTTAGAAATGCACAGGTTTGGTAGGTTTCCCTAGGTGCCGGCTGAGCTAGAGGCCAAAATCTACAGGTAGGCTCTTTGTAAAAAACACCTCTGTTTTCTTTCCAAAAATATGATGTGTCCACGTTGCGTTTTGGGGCACTTCCTGTCGCGGGCGCTAGGCCTACCCACACAAGTGAGGTATCATTTTTAGCGGGAGACTTGGGGGAACGCTGGGTGGAAGGAAATTTGTGGCTCCTCTCTGGTTCCAGAACTTTCTGTCACCAAAATGTGAGGAAAAAGTGTTTTTTTAGCCAAATTTTGAGGTTTGCAAAGGATTCTGGGTAACAGAACCTGGTCAGAGCCCCACAAGTCACCCCATCGTGGATTCCCCTAGGTCTCTAGTTTTAAAAAATGCACAGGTTTGGTAGGTTTCCCTAGGTGCCGGCTGAGCTAGAGGCCAAAATCTACAGGTAGGCTCTTTGTAAAAAACACCTCTGTTTTCTTTCCAAAAATATGATGTGTCCACGTTGCGTTTTGGGGCACTTTCTGTCGCGGGCGCTAGGCCTACCCACACAAGTGAGGTATCATTTTTATCGGGAGACTTGGGGGAATGCTGGGTGGAAGGAAATTTGTGGCTCCTCTCTAGTTCCAGAACTTTCTATCACCGAAATGTGAGGAAAATGGTTTTTTTTGCCAAAGTTTGAGGTTTGCAAAGGATTCTGGGTAACAGATCCTGGTCAGAGCCCCACAAGTCACCCCATCTTGGATTCCCCTAGGTCTCTAGTTTTTAGAAATGCACAGGTTTGGTAGGTTTCCCTAGGTGCCGTCTGAGCTAGAGGCCAAAATCTACAGGTAGGCACTTTGTAAAAAACACCTCTGTTTTCTTTCCAAAAATATGATGTGTCCACGTTGCGTTTTGGGGCACTTCCTGTCGCGGGCGCTAGGCCTACCCACACAAGTGAGGTATCATTTTTATCGGGAGACTTGGGGGAATGCTGGGTGGAAGGAAATTTGTGGCTCCTCTCTGGTTCCAGAACTTTCTATCACCGAAATGTGAGGAAAATGTTTTTTTTTGCCAAAGTTTGATGTTTGCAAAGGATTCTGGGTAACAGATCCTGGTCAGAGCCCCACAAGTCACCCCATCTTGGATTCCCCTAGGTCTCTAGTTTTTAGAAATGCACAGGTTTGGTAGGTTTCCCTAGGTGCCGTCTGAGCTAGAGGCCAAAATCTACAGGTAGGCACTTTGTAAAAAACACCTCTGTTTTCTTTCCAAAAATATGATGTGTCCACTTTGCGTTTTGGGGCATTTCCTGTCGCGGGCGCTAGGCCTACCCACACAAGTGAGGTATCATTTTTAGCGGGAGACTTGGGGGAACGCTGGGTGGAAGGAAATTTGTGGCTCCTCTCTGGTTCCAGAACTTTCTGTCACCAAAATGTGAGGAAAACGTTTTTTTTTAGCCAAATTTTGAGGTTTGCAAAGGATTCTGGGTAACAGAACCTGGTCAGAGCCCCACAAGTCACCCCATCTTGGATTCCCCTAGGTCTCTAGTTTTCAAAAATGCACAGGTTTGGTAGGTTTCCCTAGGTGCCGGCTGAGCTAGAGGCCAAAATCTACAGGTAGGCACTTTGCAAAAAACAACTCTGTTTTCTTTAAAAAATGTGATGTGTCCACGTTGCGTTTTGGGGCATTTCCTGTCGCGGGCGCTAGGCCTACCCACACAAGTGAGGTATCATTTTTAGCGGGAGACTTGGGGGAACGCTGGGTGGAAGGAAATTTGTGGCTCCTCTCTGGTTCCAGAACTTTCTGTCACCAAAATGTGAGGAAAAAGTGTTTTTTTAGCCAAATTTTGAGGTTTGCAAAGGATTCTGGGTAACAGAACCTGGTCAGAGCCCCACAAGTCACCCCATCGTGGATTCCCCTAGGTCTCTAGTTTTCAAAAATGCACAGGTTTGGTAGGTTTCCCTAGGTGCCGGCTGAGCTAGAGGCCAAAATCTACAGGTAGGCACTTTGTAAAAAACACCTCTGTTTTCTTTCCAAAAATATGATGTGTCCACGTTGCGTTTTGGGGCATTTCCTGTTGCCTGCGCAAGGCCTACCCACACAAGTGAGGTATCATTTTTATCGGGAGAATTGGGGGAACGCTGGGTGGAAGGAAATTTGTGCTCCTCTCTGGTTCCAGAACTTTCTGTCACCAAAATGTGAGGAAAAAGTGTTTTTTTTAGCCAAATTTTGAGGTTTGCAAAGGATTCTGGGTAACAGAACCTGGTCAGAGCCCCACAAGTCACCCCATCTTGGATTCCCCTAGGTCTCTAGTTTTAAAAAATGCACAGGTTTGGTAGGTTTCCCTAGGTGCCGGCTGAGCTAGAGGCCAAAATCTACAGGTAGGCACTTTGTAAAAAACACCTCTGTTTTCTTTCAAAAAATGTGATGTGTCCACGTTGCTTTTTGGGGCATTTCCTATCGCGGGCGCTAGGCCTACCCACACAAGTGAGGTATCATTTTTAGCGGGAGACTTGGGGGAACGCTGGGTGGAAGGAAATTTGTGGCTCCTCTCTGGTTCCAGAACTTTCTGTCACCAAAATGTGAGGAAAAAGTGTTTTTTAGCCAAATTTTGAGGTTTGCAAAGGATTCTGGGTAACAGAACCTGGTCAGAGCACCACAAGTCACCCCATCTTGGATTCCCCTAGGTAGGTCTCTAGTTTTCAAAAATGCACAGGTTTGGTAGGTTTCCCTAGGTGCCGGCTGAGCTAGAGGGCAAAATCTACAGGTAGGCCCTTTGCAAAAAACAACTCTGTTTTCTTTAAAAAAATGTGACGTGTCCACGTTGCGTTTTGGGGCATTTCCTGTTGCGGGCGCTAGGCCTACCCACACAAGAGAGGTATCATTTTTAGCGGGAGACTTGGGGGAACGCTGGGTGGAAAGAAATTTGTGCCTCCTCTCTGGTTCCAGAACTTTCTGTCACCGAAATGTGAGGAAAACGTGTTTGTTTGCCAATTTTTGAGGTTTGCAAAGGATTCTGGGTAACAGAACCTGGTCAGAGCCCCACAAGTCACCCCATCTTGGATTCCCCTAGGTCTCTAGTTTTCTAAAATGCACAGGTTTGGTAGGTTTCCTTGGTGCCGGGTGAGCTAGAGACCAAAATCTACAGGTAGGCACTTTGCAAAAAACACCTCTGTTGTCTTTCAAAAAATGTGATGTGTCCACGTTGCGTTTTGGGGCATTTCCTGCCGCAGGCTCTAGGCCTACCCACACAAGTGAGGTATTATTTTTAGCGGGAGACTTGGGGGAACGCTGGGTGGAAGGAAATTTGTGCTCCTCTCTGGTTCCAGAACTTTCTGTCACCAAAATGTGAGGAAAAAGTGTTTTTTTAGCCAAATTTTGAGGTTTGCAAAGGATTCTGGGTAACAGAACCTGGTCAGAGCCCCACAAGTCACCCCATCTTGGATTCCCCTAGGTCTCTAGTTTTAAAAAATGCACAGGTTTGGTAGGTTTCCCTAGGTGCCGGCTGAGCTAGAGGCCAAAATCTACAGGTAGGCACTTTGTAAAAAACACCTCTGTTTTCTTTCAAAAAATGTGATGTGTCCACGTTGCTTTTTGGGGCATTTCCTATCGCGGGCGCTAGGCCTACCCACACAAGTGAGGTATCATTTTTAGCGGGAGACTTGGGGGAACGCTGGGTGGAAGGAAATTTGTGGCTCCTCTCTGGTTCCAGAACTTTCTGTCACCAAAATGTGAGGAAAAAGTGTTTTTTAGCCAAATTTTGAGGTTTGCAAAGGATTCTGGGTAACAGAACCTGGTCAGAGCACCACAAGTCACCCCATCTTGGATTCCCCTAGGTAGGTCTCTAGTTTTCAAAAATGCACAGGTTTGGTAGGTTTCCCTAGGTGCCGGCTGAGCTAGAGGGCAAAATCTACAGGTAGGCCCTTTGCAAAAAACAACTCTGTTTTCTTTAAAAAAATGTGACGTGTCCACGTTGCGTTTTGGGGCATTTCCTGTCGCGGGCGCTAGGCCTACCCACACAAGAGAGGTATCATTTTTAGCGGGAGACTTGGGGGAACGCTGGGTGGAAAGAAATTTGTGCCTCCTCTCTGGTTCCAGAACTTTCTGTCACCGAAATGTGAGGAAAACGTGTTTGTTTGCCAATTTTTGAGGTTTGCAAAGGATTCTGGGTAACAGAACCTGGTCAGAGCCCCACAAGTCACCCCATCTTGGATTCCCCTAGGTATCTAGTTTTTAGAAATGCACAGGTTTGGTAGGTTTCCCTAGGTGCCGGCTGAGCTAGAGGCCAAAATCTACAGGTAGGCACTTTGCAAAAAACTACTCTGTTTTCTTTCAAAAAATGTGATGTGTCCACGTTGCGTTTTGGGGCATTTCCTGTCGCGGGCGCTAGGCCTACCCACACAAGTGAGGTATCATTTTTAGCGGGAGACTTGGGGGAACGCTGGGTGGAAGGAAATTTGTGGCTCTTCTCTGGTTCCAGAACTTTCTGTCACCAAAATGTGAGGAAAAAGTGTTTTTTTAGCCAACTTTTGAGGTTTGCAAACGATTCTGGGTAAAAGAACCTGGTCAGAGCCCCAAAAGTCACCCCATCTTGGATTCCCCTAGGTCTCTAGTTTTCAAAAATGCACAGGTTTGGTAGGTTTCCCTAGGTGCCGGCTGAGCTAGAGGCCAAAATCTACGGGTAGGCACTTTGTAAAAAACACCTGTTTTCTTTCAAAAAATGTGATGTGTCCACGTTGCGTTTTGGGGCATTTCCTGTCGCGGGCACTAGGCCTACCCACACAAGTGAGGTATAATTTTTAGCGGGAGACTTGGGGGAACGCTGGATGGAAGGAAATTTGTGGCTCCTCTCTGGTTCCAGAACTTTCTGTCACCAAAATGTGAGGAAAAAGTGTTTTTTTAGCCAAATTTTGAGGTTTGCAAAGGATTCTGGGTAACAGAACCTGGTCAAAGCCCCACAAGTCACCCCATCGTGGATTCCCCTAGGTCTCTAGTTTTAAAAAATGCACAGGTTTGGTAGGTTTCCCTAGGTGCCGGCTGAGCTTGAGGCCAAAATCTACAGGTAGGCACTTTGTAAAAAACACCTCTGTTTTCTTCCCAAAAATATGATGTATCCATGTTGCGTTTTGGGGCATTTCTTGTCGCGGGCGCTAGGCCTACCCACACAAGTGAGGTATCATTTTTATCGGGAGACTTGGGGGAATGCTGGGTGGAAGGAAATTTGTGGCTCCTCTCTGGTTCCAGAACTTTCTGTCACCGAAATGTGAGGAAAATGTTTTTTTTTTGCCAAAGTTTGAGGTTTGCAAAGGATTCTGGGTAACAGAACCTGGTCAGAGCCCCACAAGTCACCCCATCTTGGATTCCCCTAGGTCTCTAGTTTTTAGAAATGCACAGGTTTGGTAGGTTTCCCTAGGTGCCGGCTGAGCTAGAGGCCAAAATCTACAGGTAGGCACTTTGCAAAAAACAACTCTGTTTTCTTTCAAAAAATGTGATGTGTCCACGTTGCGTTTTGGGGCATTTCCTGTCGCGGGCGCTAGGCCTACCCACACAAGTGAGGTATCATTTTTAGCGGGAGACTTGGGGGAACGCTGGGAGGAAGGAAATTTGTGGCACCTCTCTGGTTCCAGAACTTTCTGTCACCAAAATGTGAGGAAAAAGTGTTTTTTTAGCCAAATTTTGAGGTTTGCAAAGGATTCTGGGTAACAGAACCTGGTCAGAGCCCCACAAGTCACCCCATCGTGGATTCCCCTAGGTCTCTAGTTTTAAAAAATGCACAGGTTTGGTAGGTTTCCCTAGGTGCCGGCTGAGCTAGAGGCCAAAATCTACAGGTAGGCTCTTTGTAAAAAACACCTCTGTTTTCTTTCCAAAAATATGATGTGTCCACGTTGCGTTTTGGGGCACTTCCTGTCGCGGGCGCTAGGCCTACCCACACAAGTGAGGTATCATTTTTATCGGGAGACTTGGGGGAATGCTGGGTGGAAGGAAATTTGTGGCTCCTCTCTAGTTCCAGAACTTTCTATCACCGAAATGTGAGGAAAATGTTTTTTTTTGCCAAAGTTTGAGGTTTGCAAAGGATTCTGGGTAACAGATCCTGGTCAGAGCCCCACAAGTCACCCCATCTTGGATTCCCCTAGGTCTCTAGTTTTTAGAAATGCACAGGTTTGGTAGGTTTCCCTAGGTGCCGTCTGAGCTAGAGGCCAAAATCTACAGGTAGGCACTTTGTAAAAAACACCTCTGTTTTCTTTCCAAAAATATGATGTGTCCACGTTGCGTTTTGGGGCACTTCCTGTCGCGGGCGCTAGGCCTACCCACACAAGTGAGGTATCATTTTTATCGGGAGACTTGGGGGAATGCTGGGTGGAAGGAAATTTGTGGCTCCTCTCTGGTTCCAGAACTTTCTATCACCGAAATGTGAGGAAAATGTTTTTTTTTGCCAAAGTTTGAGGTTTGCAAAGGATTCTGGGTAACAGAACCTGGTCAGAGCCCCACAAGTCACCCCATCGTGGATTCCCCTAGGTCTCTAGTTTTCAAAAATGCACAGGTTTGGTAGGTTTCCCTAGGTGCCGGCTGAGCTAGAGGCCAAAATCTACAGGTAGGCACTTTGTAAAAAACACCTCTGTTTTCTTTCCAAAAATATGATGTGTCCACGTTGCGTTTTGGGGCATTTCCTGTCGCGGGCGCTAGGCCTACCCACACAAGTGAGGTATCATTTTTATCGGGAGACTTGGGGGAATGCTGGGTGGAAGGAAATTTGTGGCTCCTCTCTGGTTCCAGAACTTTCTATCACCGAAATGTGAGGAAAATGTTTTTTTTTTGCCAAAGTTTGATGTTTGCAAAGGATTCTGGGTAACAGATCCTGGTCAGAGCCCCACAAGTCACCCCATCTTGGATTCCCCTAGGTCTCTAGTTTTTAGAAATGCACAGGTTTGGTAGGTTTCCCTAGGTGCCGTCTGAGCTAGAGGCCAAAATCTACAGGTAGGCACTTTGTAAAAAACACCTCTGTTTTCTTTCCAAAAATATGATGTGTCCACTTTGCGTTTTGGGGCATTTCCTGTCGCGGGCGCTAGGCCTACCCACACAAGTGAGGTATCATTTTTAGCGGGAGACTTGGGGGAACGCTGGGTGGAAGGAAATTTGTGGCTCCTCTCTGGTTCCAGAACTTTCTGTCACCAAAATGTGAGGAAAACGTTTTTTTTTAGCCAAATTTTGAGGTTTGCAAAGGATTCTGGGTAACAGAACCTGGTCAGAGCCCCACAAGTCACCCCATCTTGGATTCCCCTAGGTCTCTAGTTTTCAAAAATGCACAGGTTTGGTAGGTTTCCCTAGGTGCCGGCTGAGCTAGAGGCCAAAATCTACAGGTAGGCACTTTGCAAAAAACAACTCTGTTTTCTTTCAAAAATGTGATGTGTCCACGTTGCGTTTTGGGGCATTTCCTGTCGCGGGCGCTAGGCCTACCCACACAAGTGAGGTATCATTTTTAGCGGGAGACTTGGGGGAACGCTGGGTGGAAGGAAATTTGTGGCTCCTCTCTGGTTCCAGAACTTTCTGTCACCAAAATGTGAGGAAAAAGTGTTTTTTTAGCCAAATTTTGAGGTTTGCAAAGGATTCTGGGTAACAGAACCTGGTCAGAGCCCCACAAGTCACCCCATCGTGGATTCCCCTAGGTCTCTAGTTTTCAAAAATGCACAGGTTTGGTAGGTTTCCCTAGGTGCCGGCTGAGCTAGAGGCCAAAATCTACAGGTAGGCACTTTGTAAAAAACACCTCTGTTTTCTTTCCAAAAATATGATGTGTCCACGTTGCGTTTTGGGGCATTTCCTGTTGCCTGCGCAAGGCCTACCCACACAAGTGAGGTATCATTTTTATCGGGAGAATTGGGGGAATGCTGGGTGGAAGGAAATTTGTGGCTCCTCTCTGGTTCCAGAACTTTCTATCACCGAAATGTGAGGAAAATGTTTTTTTTTGCCAAAGTTTGAGGTTTGCAAAGGATTCTGGGTAACAGATCCTGGTCAGAGCCCCACAAGTCACCCCATCTTGGATTCCCCTAGGTCTCTAGTTTTTAGAAATGCACAGGTTTGGTAGGTTTCCCTAGGTGCCGGCTGAGCTAGAGGCCAAAATCTACAGGTAGGCACTTTGCAAAAAACAACTCTGTTTTCTTTCAAAAATGTGATGTGTCCACGTTGCGTTTTGGGGCATTTCCTGTCGCGGGCGCTAGGCCTACCCACACAAGTGAGGTATCATTTTTAGCGGGAGACTTGGGGGAACGCTGGGTGGAAGGAAATTTGTGGCTCCTCTCTGGTTCCAGAACTTTCTGTCACCAAAATGTGAGGAAAAAGTGTTTTTTTAGCCAACTTTTGAGGTTTGCAAAGGATTCTGGATAACAGAACCTGGTCAAAGCCCCACAAGTCACCCCATCTTGGATTCCCCTAGCTCTCTAGTTTAAAAAAATGCACAGGTTTGGTAGGTTTCCCTAGGTGCCGGCTGAGCTAGAGGCCAAAATCTACAGGTAGGCACTTTGCAAAAAACAACTCTGTTTTCTTTAAAAAAATGTGATGTGTCCACGTTGCGTTTTGGGGCATTTCCTGTTGCGGGCGCTAGGCCTACCCACACAAGTGAGTTATCATTTTTATCGGGAGACTAGGGGGAACGCTGGGTGGAAGGACATTTGTGGCTCCTCTCTGGTTCCAGAACTTTATGTCACCAAAATGTGAGGAAAAAGTGTTTTTTTAGCCAAATTTTGAGGTTTGCAAAGGATTCTGGGTAACATAACCTGGTCAGAGCCCCACAAGTCACCCCATCTTGGATTCCCCTAGGTCTCTAGTTTTCTAAAATGCACAGGTTTGGTAGGTTTCCTTGGTGCCGGGTGAGCTAGAGACCAAAATCTACAGGTAGGCACTTTGCAAAAAACACCTCTGTTGTCTTTCAAAAAATGTGATGTGTCCACGTTGCGTTTTGGGGCATTTCCTGCCGCAGGCTCTAGGCCTACCCACACAAGTGAGGTATTATTTTTAGCGGGAGACTTGGGGGAACGCTGGGTGGAAGGAAATTTGTGCTCCTCTCTGGTTCCAGAACTTTCTGTCACCAAAATGTGAGGAAAAAGTGTTTTTTTAGCCAAATTTTGAGGTTTGCAAAGGATTCTGGGTAACAGAACCTGGTCAGAGCCCCACAAGTCACCCCATCTTGGATTCCCCTAGGTCTCTAGTTTTAAAAAATGCACAGGTTTGGTAGGTTTCCCTAGGTGCCGGCTGAGCTAGAGGCACAAAATCTACAGGTAGGCACTTTGTAAAAAACACCTCTGTTTTCTTTCAAAAAATGTGATGTGTCCACGTTGCTTTTTGGGGCATTTCCTATCGCGGGCGCTAGGCCTACCCACACAAGTGAGGTATCATTTTTAGCGGGAGACTTGGGGGAACGCTGGGTGGAAGGAAATTTGTGGCTCCTCTCTTGTTCCAGAACTTTCTGTCACCAAAATGTGAGGAAAAAGTGTTTTTTAGCCAAATTTTGAGGTTTGCAAAGGATTCTGGGTAACAGAACCTGGTCAGAGCACCACAAGTCACCCCATCTTGGATTCCCCTAGGTAGGTCTCTAGTTTTCAAAAATGCACAGGTTTGGTAGGTTTCCCTAGGTGCCGGCTGAGCTAGAGGGCAAAATCTACAGGTAGGCACTTTGCAAAAAACAACTCTGTTTTCTTTAAAAAAATGTGACGTGTCCACGTTGCGTTTTGGGGCATTTCCTGTCGCGGGCGCTAGGCCTACCCACACAAGAGAGGTATCATTTTTAGCGGGAGACTTGGGGGAACGCTGGGTGGAAAGAAATTTGTGCCTCCTCTCTGGTTCCAGAACTTTCTGTCACCGAAATGTGAGGAAAACGTGTTTGTTTGCCAATTTTTGAGGTTTGCAAAGGATTCTGGGTAACAGAACCTGGTCAGAGCCCCACAAGTCACCCCATCTTGGATTCCCCTAGGTATCTAGTTTTTAGAAATGCACAGGTTTGGTAGGTTTCCCTAGGTGCCGGCTGAGCTAGAGGCCAAAATCTACAGGTAGGCACTTTGCAAAAAACTACTCTGTTTTCTTTCAAAAAATGTGATGTGTCCACGTTGCGTTTTGGGGCATTTCCTGTCGCGGGCGCTAGGCCTACCCACACAAGTGAGGTATCATTTTTAGCGGGAGACTTGGGGGAACGCTGGGTGGAAGGAAATTTGTGGCTCTTCTCTGGTTCCAGAACTTTCTGTCACCAAAATGTGAGGAAAAAGTGTTTTTTTTAGCCAACTTTTGAGGTTTGCAAACGATTCTGGGTAAAAGAACCTGGTCAGAGCCCCAAAAGTCACCCCATCTTGGATTCCCCTAGGTCTCTAGTTTTCAAAAATGCACAGGTTTGGTAGGTTTCCCTAGGTGCCGGCTGAGCTAGAGGCCAAAATCTACGGGTAGGCACTTTGTAAAAAACACCTCTGTTTTCTTTCAAAAAATGTGATGTGTCCACGTTGCGTTTTGGGGCATTTCCTGTCGCGGGCACTAGGCCTACCCACACAAGTGAGGTATAATTTTTAGCGGGAGACTTGGGGGAACGCTGGATGGAAGGAAATTTGTGGCTCCTCTCTGGTTCCAGAACTTTCTGTCACCAAAATGTGAGGAAAAAGTGTTTTTTTAGCCAAATTTTGAGGTTTGCAAAGGATTCTGGGTAACAGAACCTGGTCAAAGCCCCACAAGTCACCCCATCGTGGATTCCCCTAGGTCTCTAGTTTTAAAAAATGCACAGGTTTGGTAGGTTTCCCTAGGTGCCGGCTGAGCTTGAGGCCAAAATCTACAGGTAGGCACTTTGTAAAAAACACCTCTGTTTTCTTCCCAAAAATATGATGTATCCATGTTGCGTTTTGGGGCATTTCTTGTCGCGGGCGCTAGGCCTACCCACACAAGTGAGGTATCATTTTTATCGGGAGACTTGGGGGAATGCTGGGTGGAAGGAAATTTGTGGCTCCTCTCTGGTTCCAGAACTTTCTGTCACCGAAATGTGAGGAAAATGTTTTTTTTTGCCAAAGTTTGAGGTTTGCAAAGGATTCTGGGTAACAGAACCTGGTCAGAGCCCCACAAGTCACCCCATCTTGGATTCCCCTAGGTCTCTAGTTTTTAGAAATGCACAGGTTTGGTAGGTTTCCCTAGGTGCCGGCTGAGCTAGAGGCCAAAATCTACAGGTAGGCACTTTGTAAAAAACACCTCTGTTTTCTTTCCAAAAATATGATGTGTCAACGTTGCGTTTTGGGGCATTTCCTGTCGCGGGCGCTAGGCCTACCCACACAAGTGAGGTATCATTTTTAGCTGGAGACTTGGGGGAACGCTGGGTGGAAGGAAATTTGTGGCTCCTCTCTGGTTCCAGAACTTTCTGTCACCAAAATGTGAGGAAAACGTTTTTTTTTTGCCAAAGTTTGAGGTTTGCAAAGGATTCTGGGTTACAGAACCTGGTCAGAGCCCCACAAGTCACCCCATCTTGGATTCCCCTAGGTCTCTAGTTTTTAGAAATGCACAGGTTTGGTAGGTTTCCCTAGGTGCCGGCTGAGCTAGAGGCCAAAATCTACAGGTAGGCACTTTGCAAAAAACAACTCTGTTTTCTTTCCAAAAATATGATGTGTCCACGTTGCGTTTTGGGGCATTTCCTGTCGCGGGCGCTAGGCCTACCCACACAAGTGAGGTATCATTTTTATCGGGAGACTTGGGGGAATGCTGGGTGGAAGGAAATTTGTGGCTCCTCTCTGGTTCCAGAACTTTCTGTCACCGAAATGTGAGATAAACGTTTTTTTTTGCCAAAGTCTGAGGTTTGCAAAGGATTCTGGGTAACAGAACCTGGTCAGAGCCCCACAACCACCCCATCTTGGATTCCCCTAGGTCTCTAGTTTTTAGAAATGCACAGGTTTGGTAGGTTTCCCTAGGTGCCGGCTGAGCTAGAGGCCAAAATCTACAGGTAGGCACTTTGTAAAAAACACCTCTGTTTTCTTTCCAAAAATATGATGTGTCCACGTTGCGTTTTGGGGCATTTCCTGTCGCGGGCGCTAGGCCTACCCACACAAGTGAGGTATCATTTTTATCGGGAGACTTGGGGGAATGCTGGGTGGAAGGAAATGTGTGGCTCCTCTCTGGTTCCAGAACTTTCTGTCACCAAAATGTGAGGAAAAAGTGTTTTTTTAGCCAACTTTTGAGGTTTGCAAACGATTCTGGGTAAAAGAACCTGGTCAGAGCCCCAAAAGTCACCCCATCTTGGATTCCCCTAGGTCTCTAGTTTTCAAAAATGCACAGGTTTGGTAGGTTTCCCTAGGTGCCGGCTGAGCTAGAGGCCAAAATCTACGGGTAGGCACTTTGTAAAAAACACCTCTGTTTTCTTTCAAAAAATGTGATGTGTCCACGTTGCGTTTTGGGGCATTTCCTGTCGCGGGCACTAGGCCTACCCACAAAAGTGAGGTATAACTTTTAGCGGGAGACTTGGGGGAACGCTGGATGGAAGGAAATTTGTGGCTCCTCTCTGGTTCCAGAACTTTCTGTCACCAAAATGTGAGGAAAAAGTGTTTTTTTAGCCAAATTTTGGGGTTTGCAAAGGATTCTGGGTAACAGAACCTGGTCAAAGCCCCACAAGTCACCCCATCGTGGATTCCCCTAGGTCTCTAGTTTTAAAAAATGCACAGGTTTGGTAGGTTTCCCTAGGTGCCGGCTGAGCTTGAGGCCAAAATCTACAGGTAGGCACTTTGTAAAAAACACCTCTGTTTTCTTCCCAAAAATATGATGTATCCATGTTGCGTTTTGGGGCATTTCTTGTCGCGGGCGCTAGGCCTACCCACACAAGTGAGGTATCATTTTTATCGGGAGACTTGGGGGAATGCTGGGTGGAATGAAATTTGTAGCTCCTCTCTGGTTCCAGAACTTTCTGTCACCGAAATGTGAGGAAAATGTTTTTTTTTGCCAAAGTTTGAGGTTTGCAAAGGATTCTGGGTAACAGAACCTGGTCAGAGCCCCACAAGTCACCCCATCTTGGATTCCTCTAGGTCTCTAGTTTTTAGAAATGCACAGGTTTGGTAGGTTTCCCTAGGTGCCGGCTGAGCTAGAGGCCAAAATCTACAGGTAGGCACTTTGTAAAAAACACCTCTGTTTTCTTTCCAAAAATATGATGTGTCAACGTTGCGTTTTGGGGCATTTCCTGTCGCGGGCGCTAGGCCTACCCACACAAGTGAGGTATCATTTTTAGCTGGAGACTTGGGGGAACGCTGGGTGGAAGGAAATTTGTGGCTCCTCTCTGGTTCCAGAACTTTCTGTCACCAAAATGTGAGGAAAACGTTTTTTTTTTGCCAAAGTTTGAGGTTTGCAAAGGATTCTGGGTTACAGAACCTGGTCAGAGCCCCACAAGTCACCCCATCTTGGATTCCCCTAGGTCTCTAGTTTTTAGAAATGCACAGGTTTGGTAGGTTTCCCTAGGTGCCGGCTGAGCTAGAGGCCAAAATCTACAGGTAGGCACTTTGCAAAAAACAACTCTGTTTTCTTTCCAGAAATATGATGTGTCCACGTTGCGTTTTGGGGCATTTCCTGTCGCGGGCGCTAGGCCTACCCACACAAGTGAGGTATCATTTTTAGCGGGAGACTTGGGGGAACGCTGGGTGGAAGGAAATTTGTGGCTCCTCTCCGGTTCCAGAACTTTCTGTCACCAAAATGTGAGGAAAACGTTTTTTTTTAGCCAAATTTTGAGGTTTGCAAAGGATTCTGGGTAACAGAACCTGGTCAGAGCCCCACAAGTCACCCCATCGTGGATTCCCCTAGGTCTCTAGTTTTCAAAAATGCACAGGTTTGGTAGGTTTCCCTAGGTGCCGGCTGAGCTAGAGGCCAAAATCTACAGGTAGGCACTTTGTAAAAAACACCTCTGTTTTCTTTCCAAAAATATGATGTGTCCACGTTGCGTTTTGGGGCATTTCCTGTCGCGGGCGCTAGGCCTACCCACACAAGTGAGGTATCATTTTTAGCGGGAGACTTGGGGGAACGCTGGGTGGAAGGAAATTTGTGGCTCCTCTCTGGTTCCAGAACTTTCTGTCACCAAAATGTGAGGAAAAAGTGTTTTTTTAGCCAAATTTTGAGGTTTGCAAAGGATTCTGGGTAACAGAACCTGGTCAGAGCCCCACAAGTCACCCCATCGTGGATTCCCCTAGGTCTCTAGTTTTCAAAAATGCACAGGTTTGGTAGGTTTCCCTAGGTGCCGGCTGAGCTAGAGGCCAAAATCTACAGGTAGGCACTTTGTAAAAAACACCTCTGTTTTCTTTCCAAAAATATGATGTGTCCACGTTGCGTTTTGGGGCATTTCCTGTTGCCTGCGCAAGGCCTACCCACACAAGTGAGGTATCATTTTTATCGGGAGAATTGGGGGAATGCTGGGTGGAAGGAAATTTGTGGCTCCTCTCTGGTTCCAGAACTTTCTATCACCGAAATGTGAGGAAAATGTTTTTTTTTGCCAAAGTTTGAGGTTTGCAAAGGATTCTGGGTAACAGATCCTGGTCAGAGCCCCACAAGTCACCCCATCTTGGATTCCCCTAGGTCTCTAGTTTTTAGAAATGCACAGGTTTGGTAGGTTTCCCTAGGTGCCGGCTGAGCTAGAGGCCAAAATCTACAGGTAGGCACTTTGCAAAAAACAACTCTGTTTTCTTTCAAAAATGTGATGTGTCCACGTTGCGTTTTGGGGCATTTCCTGTCGCGGGCGCTAGGCCTACCCACACAAGTGAGGTATCATTTTTAGCGGGAGACTTGGGGGAACGCTGGGTGGAAGGAAATTTGTGGCTCCTCTCTGGTTCCAGAACTTTCTGTCACCAAAATGTGAGGAAAAAGTGTTTTTTTAGCCAACTTTTGAGGTTTGCAAAGGATTCTGGATAACAGAACCTGGTCAAAGCCCCACAAGTCACCCCATCTTGGATTCCCCTAGCTCTCTAGTTTAAAAAAATGCACAGGTTTGGTAGGTTTCCCTAGGTGCCGGCTGAGCTAGAGGCCAAAATCTACAGGTAGGCACTTTGCAAAAAACAACTCTGTTTTCTTTAAAAAAATGTGATGTGTCCACGTTGCGTTTTGGGGCATTTCCTGTTGCGGGCGCTAGGCCTACCCACACAAGTGAGTTATCATTTTTATCGGGAGACTAGGGGGAACGCTGGGTGGAAGGACATTTGTGGCTCCTCTCTGGTTCCAGAACTTTATGTCACCAAAATGTGAGGAAAAAGTGTTTTTTTAGCCAAATTTTGAGGTTTGCAAAGGATTCTGGGTAACATAACCTGGTCAGAGCCCCACAAGTCACCCCATCTTGGATTCCCCTAGGTCTCTAGTTTTCTAAAATGCACAGGTTTGGTAGGTTTCCTTGGTGCCGGGTGAGCTAGAGACCAAAATCTACAGGTAGGCACTTTGCAAAAAACACCTCTGTTGTCTTTCAAAAAATGTGATGTGTCCACGTTGCGTTTTGGGGCATTTCCTGCCGCAGGCTCTAGGCCTACCC
Source organism: Pleurodeles waltl (assembly GCF_031143425.1). NCBI lineage: Eukaryota > Metazoa > Chordata > Amphibia > Caudata > Salamandridae > Pleurodeles > Pleurodeles waltl. Next base: position 143,359 of record NW_027149959.1, on the reverse strand, counting down.
ACACAAGTGAGGTATTATTTTTAGCGGGAGACTTGGGGGAACGCTGGGTGGAAGGAAATTTGTGCTCCTCTCTGGTTCCAGAACTTTCTGTCACCAAAATGTGAGGAAAAAGTGTTTTTTTAGCCAAATTTTGAGGTTTGCAAAGGATTCTGGGTAACAGAACCTGGTCAGAGCCCCACAAGTCACCCCATCTTGGATTCCCCTAGGTCTCTAGTTTTAAAAAATGCACAGGTTTGGTAGGTTTCCCTAGGTGCCGGCTGAGCTAGAGGCACAAAATCTACAGGTAGGCACTTTGTAAAAAACACCTCTGTTTTCTTTCAAAAAATGTGATGTGTCCACGTTGCTTTTTGGGGCATTTCCTATCGCGGGCGCTAGGCCTACCCACACAAGTGAGGTATCATTTTTAGCGGGAGACTTGGGGGAACGCTGGGTGGAAGGAAATTTGTGGCTCCTCTCTTGTTCCAGAACTTTCTGTCACCAAAATGTGAGGAAAAAGTGTTTTTTAGCCAAATTTTGAGGTTTGCAAAGGATTCTGGGTAACAGAACCTGGTCAGAGCACCACAAGTCACCCCATCTTGGATTCCCCTAGGTAGGTCTCTAGTTTTCAAAAATGCACAGGTTTGGTAGGTTTCCCTAGGTGCCGGCTGAGCTAGAGGGCAAAATCTACAGGTAGGCACTTTGCAAAAAACAACTCTGTTTTCTTTAAAAAAATGTGACGTGTCCACGTTGCGTTTTGGGGCATTTCCTGTCGCGGGCGCTAGGCCTACCCACACAAGAGAGGTATCATTTTTAGCGGGAGACTTGGGGGAACGCTGGGTGGAAAGAAATTTGTGCCTCCTCTCTGGTTCCAGAACTTTCTGTCACCGAAATGTGAGGAAAACGTGTTTGTTTGCCAATTTTTGAGGTTTGCAAAGGATTCTGGGTAACAGAACCTGGTCAGAGCCCCACAAGTCACCCCATCTTGGATTCCCCTAGGTATCTAGTTTTTAGAAATGCACAGGTTTGGTAGGTTTCCCTAGGTGCCGGCTGAGCTAGAGGCCAAAATCTACAGGTAGGCACTTTGCAAAAAACTACTCTGTTTTCTTTCAAAAAATGTGATGTGTCCACGTTGCGTTTTGGGGCATTTCCTGTCGCGGGCGCTAGGCCTACCCACACAAGTGAGGTATCATTTTTAGCGGGAGACTTGGGGGAACGCTGGGTGGAAGGAAATTTGTGGCTCTTCTCTGGTTCCAGAACTTTCTGTCACCAAAATGTGAGGAAAAAGTGTTTTTTTAGCCAACTTTTGAGGTTTGCAAACGATTCTGGGTAAAAGAACCTGGTCAGAGCCCCAAAAGTCACCCCATCTTGGATTCCCCTAGGTCTCTAGTTTTCAAAAATGCACAGGTTTGGTAGGTTTCCCTAGGTGCCGGCTGAGCTAGAGGCCAAAATCTACGGGTAGGCACTTTGTAAAAAACACCTCTGTTTTCTTTCAAAAAATGTGATGTGTCCACGTTGCGTTTTGGGGCATTTCCTGTCGCGGGCACTAGGCCTACCCACACAAGTGAGGTATAATTTTTAGCGGGAGACTTGGGGGAACGCTGGATGGAAGGAAATTTGTGGCTCCTCTCTGGTTCCAGAACTTTCTGTCACCAAAATGTGAGGAAAAAGTGTTTTTTTAGCCAAATTTTGAGGTTTGCAAAGGATTCTGGGTAACAGAACCTGGTCAAAGCCCCACAAGTCACCCCATCGTGGATTCCCCTAGGTCTCTAGTTTTAAAAAATGCACAGGTTTGGTAGGTTTCCCTAGGTGCCGGCTGAGCTTGAGGCCAAAATCTACAGGTAGGCACTTTGTAAAAAACACCTCTGTTTTCTTCCCAAAAATATGATGTATCCATGTTGCGTTTTGGGGCATTTCTTGTCGCGGGCGCTAGGCCTACCCACACAAGTGAGGTATCATTTTTATCGGGAGACTTGGGGGAATGCTGGGTGGAAGGAAATTTGTGGCTCCTCTCTGGTTCCAGAACTTTCTGTCACCGAAATGTGAGGAAAATGTTTTTTTTTGCCAAAGTTTGAGGTTTGCAAAGGATTCTGGGTAACAGAACCTGGTCAGAGCCCCACAAGTCACCCCATCTTGGATTCCCCTAGGTCTCTAGTTTTTAGAAATGCACAGGTTTGGTAGGTTTCCCTAGGTGCCGGCTGAGCTAGAGGCCAAAATCTACAGGTAGGCACTTTGTAAAAAACACCTCTGTTTTCTTTCCAAAAATATGATGTGTCAACGTTGCGTTTTGGGGCATTTCCTGTCGCGGGCGCTAGGCCTACCCACACAAGTGAGGTATCATTTTTAGCTGGAGACTTGGGGGAACGCTGGGTGGAAGGAAATTTGTGGCTCCTCTCTGGTTCCAGAACTTTCTGTCACCAAAATGTGAGGAAAACGTTTTTTTTTGCCAAAGTTTGAGGTTTGCAAAGGATTCTGGGTTACAGAACCTGGTCAGAGCCCCACAAGTCACCCCATCTTGGATTCCCCTAGGTCTCTAGTTTTTAGAAATGCACAGGTTTGGTAGGTTTCCCTAGGTGCCGGCTGAGCTAGAGGCCAAAATCTACAGGTAGGCACTTTGCAAAAAACAACTCTGTTTTCTTTCCAAAAATATGATGTGTCCACGTTGCGTTTTGGGGCATTTCCTGTCGCGGGCGCTAGGCCTACCCACACAAGTGAGGTATCATTTTTATCGGGAGACTTGGGGGAATGCTGGGTGGAAGGAAATTTGTGGCTCCTCTCTGGTTCCAGAACTTTCTGTCACCGAAATGTGAGGAAAACGTTTTTTTTTTGCCAAAGTCTGAGGTTTGCAAAGGATTCTGGGTAACAGAACCTGGTCAGAGCCCCACAACCACCCCATCTTGGATTCCCCTAGGTCTCTAGTTTTTAGAAATGCACAGGTTTGGTAGGTTTCCCTAGGTGCCGGCTGAGCTAGAGGCCAAAATCTACAGGTAGGCACTTTGTAAAAAACACCTCTGTTTTCTTTCCAAAAATATGATGTGTCCACGTTGCGTTTTGGGGCATTTCCTGTCGCGGGCGCTAGGCCTACCCACACAAGTGAGGTATCATTTTTATCGGGAGACTTGGGGGAATGCTGGGTGGAAGGAAATGTGTGGCTCCTCTCTGGTTCCAGAACTTTCTGTCACCAAAATGTGAGGAAAAAGTGTTTTTTTAGCCAACTTTTGAGGTTTGCAAACGATTCTGGGTAAAAGAACCTGGTCAGAGCCCCAAAAGTCACCCCATCTTGGATTCCCCTAGGTCTCTAGTTTTCAAAAATGCACAGGTTTGGTAGGTTTCCCTAGGTGCCGGCTGAGCTAGAGGCCAAAATCTACGGGTAGGCACTTTGTAAAAAACACCTCTGTTTTCTTTCAAAAAATGTGATGTGTCCACGTTGCGTTTTGGGGCATTTCCTGTCGCGGGCACTAGGCCTACCCACAAAAGTGAGGTATAACTTTTAGCGGGAGACTTGGGGGAACGCTGGATGGAAGGAAATTTGTGGCTCCTCTCTGGTTCCAGAACTTTCTGTCACCAAAATGTGAGGAAAAAGTGTTTTTTTAGCCAAATTTTGGGGTTTGCAAAGGATTCTGGGTAACAGAACCTGGTCAAAGCCCCACAAGTCACCCCATCGTGGATTCCCCTAGGTCTCTAGTTTTAAAAAATGCACAGGTTTGGTAGGTTTCCCTAGGTGCCGGCTGAGCTTGAGGCCAAAATCTACAGGTAGGCACTTTGTAAAAAACACCTCTGTTTTCTTCCCAAAAATATGATGTATCCATGTTGCGTTTTGGGGCATTTCTTGTCGCGGGCGCTAGGCCTACCCACACAAGTGAGGTATCATTTTTATCGGGAGACTTGGGGGAATGCTGGGTGGAATGAAATTTGTAGCTCCTCTCTGGTTCCAGAACTTTCTGTCACCGAAATGTGAGGAAAATGTTTTTTTTTGCCAAAGTTTGAGGTTTGCAAAGGATTCTGGGTAACAGAACCTGGTCAGAGCCCCACAAGTCACCCCATCTTGGATTCCTCTAGGTCTCTAGTTTTTAGAAATGCACAGGTTTGGTAGGTTTCCCTAGGTGCCGGCTGAGCTAGAGGCCAAAATCTACAGGTAGGCACTTTGTAAAAAACACCTCTGTTTTCTTTCCAAAAATATGATGTGTCAACGTTGCGTTTTGGGGCATTTCCTGTCGCGGGCGCTAGGCCTACCCACACAAGTGAGGTATCATTTTTAGCTGGAGACTTGGGGGAACGCTGGGTGGAAGGAAATTTGTGGCTCCTCTCTGGTTCCAGAACTTTCTGTCACCAAAATGTGAGGAAAACGTTTTTTTTTGCCAAAGTTTGAGGTTTGCAAAGGATTCTGGGTTACAGAACCTGGTCAGAGCCCCACAAGTCACCCCATCTTGGATTCCCCTAGGTCTCTAGTTTTTAGAAATGCACAGGTTTGGTAGGTTTCCCTAGGTGCCGGCTGAGCTAGAGGCCAAAATCTACAGGTAGGCACTTTGCAAAAAACAACTCTGTTTTCTTTCCAGAAATATGATGTGTCCACGTTGCGTTTTGGGGCATTTCCTGTCGCGGGCGCTAGGCCTACCCACACAAGTGAGGTATCATTTTTAGCGGGAGACTTGGGGGAACGCTGGGTGGAAGGAAATTTGTGGCTCCTCTCCGGTTCCAGAACTTTCTGTCACCAAAATGTGAGGAAAACGTTTTTTTTTAGCCAAATTTTGAGGTTTGCAAAGGATTCTGGGTAACAGAACCTGGTCAGAGCCCCACAAGTCACCCCATCGTGGATTCCCCTAGGTCTCTAGTTTTCAAAAATGCACAGGTTTGGTAGGTTTCCCTAGGTGCCGGCTGAGCTAGAGGCCAAAATCTACAGGTAGGCACTTTGTAAAAAACACCTCTGTTTTCTTTCCAAAAATATGATGTGTCCACGTTGCGTTTTGGGGCACTTCCTGATGCGGGCGCTAGGCCTACCCACACAAGTGAGGTATCATTTTTATCGGGAGACTTGGGGGAATGCTGGGTGGAAGGAAATTTGTGGCTCCTCTCTGGTTCCAGAACTTTCTATCACCGAAATGTGAGGAAAATGTTTTTTTTTGCCAAAGTTTGAGGTTTGCAAAGGATTCTGGGTAACAGAACCTGGTCAGAGCCCCACAAGTCACCCCATCGTGGATTCCCCTAGGTCTCTAGTTTTCAAAAATGCACAGGTTTGGTAGGTTTCCCTAGGTGCCGGCTGAGCTAGAGGCCAAAATCTACAGGTAGGCACTTTGTAAAAAACACCTCTGTTTTCTTTCCAAAAATATGATGTGTCCACGTTGTGTTTTGGGGCATTTCCTGTCGCGGGCGCTAGGCCTACCCACACAAGTGAGGTATCATTTTTATCGGGAGACTTGGGGGAATGCTGGGTGGAAGGAAATTTGTGGCTCCTCTCTGGTTCCAGAACTTTCTATCACCGAAATGTGAGGAAAATGTTTTTTTTTGCCAAAGTTTGATGTTTGCAAAGGATTCTGGGTAACAGATCCTGGTCAGAGCCCCACAAGTCACCCCATCTTGGATTCCCCTAGGTCTCTAGTTTTTAGAAATGCACAGGTTTGGTAGGTTTCCCTAGGTGCCGTCTGAGCTAGAGGCCAAAATCTACAGGTAGGCACTTTGTAAAAAACACCTCTGTTTTCTTTCCAAAAATATGATGTGTCCACGTTGCGTTTTGGGGCATTTCCTGTCGCGGGCGCTCGGCCTACCCACACAAGTGAGGTATCATTTTTAGCGGGAGACTTGGGGGAACGCTGGGTGGAAGGAAATTTGTGGCTCCTCTCTGGTTCCAGAACTTTCTGTCACCAAAATGTGAGGAAAACGTTTTTTTTTAGCCAAATTTTGAGGTTTGCAAAGGATTCTGGGTAACAGAACCTGGTCAGAGCCCCACAAGTCACCCCATCTTGGATTCCCCTAGGTCTCTAGTTTTCAAAAATGCACAGGTTTGGTAGGTTTCCCTAGTTGCCGGCTGAGCTAGAGGCCAAAATCTACAGGTAGGCACTTTGCAAAAAACAACTCTGTTTTCTTTCAAAAATGTGATGTGTCCACGTTGCGTTTTGGGGCATTTCCTGTCGCGGGCGCTAGGCCTACCCACACAAGTGAGGTATCATTTTTAGCGAGAGACTTGGGGGAACGCTGGGTGGAAGGAAATTTGTGGCTCCTCTCTGGTTCCAGAACTTTCTGTCACCAAAATGTGAGGAAAAAGTGTTTTTTTAGCCAAATTTTGAGGTTTGCAAAGGATTCTGGGTAACAGAACCTGGTCAGAGCCCCACAAGTCACCCCATCGTGGATTCCCCTAGGTCTCTAGTTTTAAAAAATGCACAGGTTTGGTAGGTTTCCCTAGGTGCCGGCTGAGCTAGAGGCCAAAATCTACAGGTAGGCACTTTGTAAAAAACACCTCTGTTTTCTTTCCAAAAATATGATGTGTCCACGTTGCGTTTTGGGGCATTTCCTGTCGCGGGCGCTAGGCCTACCCACACAAGTGAGGTATCATTTTTATCGGGAGACTTGGGGGAATGCTGGGTGGAAGGAAATTTGTGGCTCCTCTCTGGTTCCAGAACTTTCTATCACCGAAATGTGAGGAAAATGTTTTTTTTTGCCAAAGTTTGAGGTTTGCAAAGGATTCTGGGTAACAGATCCTGGTCAGAGCCCCACAAGTCACCCCAACTTGGATTCCCCTAGGTCTCTAGTTTTTAGAAATGCACAGGTTTGGTAGGTTTCCCTAGGTGCCGTCTGAGCTAGAGGCCAAAATCTACAGGTAGGCACTTTGTAAAAAACACCTCTGTTTTCTTTCCAAAAATATGATGTGTCCACGTTGCGTTTTGGGGCATTTCCTGTCGCGGGCGCTAGGCCTACCCACACAAGTGAGGTATCATTTTTAGCGGGAGACTTGGGGGAACGCTGGGTGGAAGGAAATTTGTGGCTCCTCTCTGGTTCCAGAACTTTCTGTCACCAAAATGTGAGGAAAATGTTTTTTTTTAGCCAAATTTTGAGGTTTGCAAAGGATTCTGGGTAACATAACCTGGTCAGAGCCCCACAAGTCACCCCATCTTGGATTCCCCTAGGTCTCTAGTTTTCAAAAATGCACAGGTTTGGTAGGTTTCCCTAGGTGCCGGCTGAGCTAGAGGCCAAAATCTACAGGTAGGCACTTTGCAAAAAACAACTCTGTTTTCTTTCAAAAATGTGATGTGTCCACGTTGCGTTTTGGGGCATTTCCTGTCGCGGGCGCTAGGCCTACCCACACAAGTGAGGTATCATTTTTAGCGGGAGACTTGGGGGAACGCTGGGTGGAAGGAAATTTGTGGCTCCTCTCTGGTTCCAGAACTTTCTGTCACCAAAATGTGAGGAAAAAGTGTTTTTTTAGCCAAATTTTGAGGTTTGCAAAGGATTCTGGGTAACAGAACCTGGTCAGAGCCCCACAAGTCACCCCATCGTGGATTCCCCTAGGTCTCTAGTTTTCAAAAATGCACAGGTTTGGTAGGTTTCCCTAGGTGCCGGCTGAGCTAGAGGCCAAAATCTACAGGTAGGCTCTTTGTAAAAAACACCTCTGTTTTCTTTCCAAAAATATGATGTGTCCACGTTGCGTTTTGGGGCATTTCCTGTCGCGGGCGCTAGGCCTACCCACACAAGTGAGGTATCATTTTTAGCGGGAGACTTGGGGGAACGCTGGGTGGAAGGAAATTTGTGGCTCCTCTCCGGTTCCAAAACTTTCTGTCACCAAAATGTGAGGAAAACGTTTTTTTTTAGCCAAATTTTGAGGTTTGCAAAGGATTCTGGGTAACAGAACCTGGTCAGAGCCCCACAAGTCACCCCATCGTGGATTCCCCTAGGTCTCTAGTTTTCAAAAATGCACAGGTTTGGTAGGTTTCCCTAGGTGCCGGCTTAGCTAGAGGCCAAAATCTACAGGTAGGCACTTTGTAAAAAACACCTCTGTTTTCTTTCCAAAAATATGATGTGTCCACGTTGCGTTTTGGGGCACTTCCTGATGCGGGCGCTAGGCCTACCCACACAAGTGAGGTATCATTTTTATCGGGAGACTTGGGGGAATGCTGGGTGGAAGGAAATTTGTGGCTCCTCTCTGGTTCCAGAACTTTCTATCACCGAAATGTGAGGAAAATGTTTTTTTTTGCCAAAGTTTGAGGTTTGCAAAGGATTCTGGGTAACAGAACCTGGTCAGAGCCCCACAAGTCACCCCATCGTGGATTCCCCTAGGTCTCTAGTTTTCAAAAATGCACAGGTTTGGTAGGTTTCCCTAGGTGCCGGCTGAGCTAGAGGCCAAAATCTACAGGTAGGCACTTTGTAAAAAACACCTCTGTTTTCTTTCCAAAAATATGATGTGTCCACGTTGCGTTTTGGGGCATTTCCTGTCGCGGGCGCTAGGCCTACCCACACAAGTGAGGTATCATTTTTATCGGGAGACTTGGGGGAATGCTGGGTGGAAGGAAATTTGTGGCTCCTCTCTGGTTCCAGAACTTTCTATCACCGAAATGTGAGGAAAATGTTTTTTTTTGCCAAAGTTTGATGTTTGCAAAGGATTCTGGGTAACAGATCCTGGTCAGAGCCCCACAAGTCACCCCATCTTGGATTCCCCTAGGTCTCTAGTTTTTAGAAATGCACAGGTTTGGTAGGTTTCCCTAGGTGCCGTCTGAGCTAGAGGCCAAAATCTACAGGTAGGCACTTTGTAAAAAACACCTCTGTTTTCTTTCCAAAAATATGATGTGTCCACGTTGCGTTTTGGGGCATTTCCTGTCGCGGGCGCTAGGCCTACCCACACAAGTGAGGTATCATTTTTAGCGGGAGACTTGGGGGAACGCTGGGTGGAAGGAAATTTGTGGCTCCTCTCTGGTTCCAGAACTTTCTGTCACCAAAATGTGAGGAAAACGTTTTTTTTTAGCCAAATTTTGAGGTTTGCAAAGGATTCTGGGTAACAGAACCTGGTCAGAGCCCCACAAGTCACCCCATCTTGGATTCCCCTAGGTCTCTAGTTTTCAAAAATGCACAGGTTTGGTAGGTTTCCCTAGGTGCCGGCTGAGCTAGAGGCCAAAATCTACAGGTAGGCACTTTGCAAAAAACAACTCTGTTTTCTTTCAAAAATGTGATGTGTCCACGTTGCGTTTTGGGGCATTTCCTGTCGCGGGCGCTAGGCCTACCCACACAAGTGAGGTATCATTTTTAGCGGGAGACTTGGGGGAACGCTGGGTGGAAGGAAATTTGTGGCTCCTCTCTTGTTCCAGAACTTTCTGTCACCAAAATGTGAGGAAAAAGTGTTTTTTTAGCCAAATTTTGAGGTTTGCAAAGGATTCTGGGTAACAGAACCTGGTCAGAGCCCCACAAGTCACCCCATCGTGGATTCCCCTAGGTCTCTAGTTTTAAAAAATGCACAGGTTTGGTAGGTTTCCCTAGGTGCCGGCTGAGCTAGAGGCCAAAATCTACAGGTAGGCACTTTGTAAAAAACACCTCTGTTTTCTTTCCAAAAATATGATGTGTCCACGTTGCGTTTTGGGGCATTTCCTGTCGCGGGCGCTAGGCCTACCCACACAAGTGAGGTATCATTTTTATCGGGAGACTTGGGGGAATGCTGGGTGGAAGGAAATTTGTGGCTCCTCTCTGGTTCCAGAACTTTCTATCACCGAAATGTGAGGAAAATGTTTTTTTTTGCCAAAGTTTGAGGTTTGCAAAGGATTCTGGGTAACAGATCCTGGTCAGAGCCCCACAAGTCACCCCATCTTGGATTCCCCTAGGTCTCTAGTTTTTAGAAATGCACAGGTTTGGTAGGTTTCCCTAGGTGCCGTCTGAGCTAGAGGCCAAAATCTACAGGTAGGCACTTTGTAAAAAACACCTCTGTTTTCTTTCCAAAAATATGATGTGTCCACGTTGCGTTTTGGGGCATTTCCTGTCGCGGGCGCTAGGCCTACCCACACAAGTGAGGTATCATTTTTAGCGGGAGACTTGGGGGAACGCTGGGTGGAAGGAAATTTGTGGCTCCTCTCTGGTTCCAGAACTTTCTGTCACCAAAATGTGAGGAAAATGTTTTTTTTTAGCCAAATTTTGAGGTTTGCAAAGGATTCTGGGTAACATAACCTGGTCAGAGCCCCACAAGTCACCCCATCTTGGATTCCCCTAGGTCCCTAGTTTTCAAAAATGCACAGGTTTGGTAGGTTTCCCTAGGTGCCGGCTGAGCTAGAGGCCAAAATCTACAGGTAGGCACTTTGCAAAAAACAACTCTGTTTTCTTTCAAAAATGTGATGTGTCCACGTTGCGTTTTGGGGCATTTCCTGTCGCGGGCGCTAGGCCTACCCACACAAGTGAGGTATCATTTTTAGCGGGAGACTTGGGGGAACGCTGGGTGGAAGGAAATTTGTGGCTCCTCTCTGGTTCCAGAACTTTCTGTCACCAAAATGTGAGGAAAAAGTGTTTTTTTAGCCAAATTTTGAGGTTTGCAAAGGATTCTGGGTAACAGAACCTGGTCAGAGCCCCACAAGTCACCCCATCGTGGATTCCCCTAGGTCTCTAGTTTTAAAAAATGCACAGGTTTGGTAGGTTTCCCTAGGTGCCGGCTGAGCTAGAGGCCAAAATCTACAGGTAGGCTCTTTGTAAAAAACACCTCTGTTTTCTTTCCAAAAATATGATGTGTCCACGTTGCGTTTTGGGGCACTTCCTGTCGCGGGCGCTAGGCCTACCCACACAAGTGAGGTATCATTTTTATCGGGAGACTTGGGGGAATGCTGGGTGGAAGGAAATTTGTGGCTCCTCTCTAGTTCCAGAACTTTCTATCACCGAAATGTGAGGAAAATGTTTTTTTTTGCCAAAGTTTGAGGTTTGCAAAGGATTCTGGGTAACAGATCCTGGTCAGAGCCCCACAAGTCACCCCATCTTGGATTCCCCTAGGTCTCTAGTTTTTAGAAATGCACAGGTTTGGTAGGTTTCCCTAGGTGCCGTCTGAGCTAGAGGCCAAAATCTACAGGTAGGCACTTTGTAAAAAACACCTCTGTTTTCTTTCCAAAAATATGATGTGTCCACGTTGCGTTTTGGGGCACTTCCTGTCGCGGGCGCTAGGCCTACCCACACAAGTGAGGTATCATTTTTATCGGGAGACTTGGGGGAATGCTGGGTGGAAGGAAATTTGTGGCTCCTCTCTGGTTCCAGAACTTTCTATCACCGAAATGTGAGGAAAATGTTTTTTTTGGCCAAAGTTTGAGGTTTGCAAAGGATTCTGGGTAACAGAACCTGGTCAGAGCCCCACAAGTCACCCCATCGTGGATTCCCCTAGGTCTCTAGTTTTCAAAAATGCACAGGTTTGGTAGGTTTCCCTAGGTGCCGGCTGAGCTAGAGGCCAAAATCTACAGGTAGGCACTTTGTAAAAAACACCTCTGTTTTCTTTCCAAAAATATGATGTGTCCACGTTGCGTTTTGGGGCATTTCCTGTCGCGGGCGCTAGGCCTACCCACACAAGTGAGGTATCATTTTTAGCGGGAGACTTGGGGGAACGCTGGGTGGAAGGAAATTTGTGGCTCCTCTCTGGTTCCAGAACTTTCTGTCACCAAAATGTGAGGAAAACGTTTTTTTTTAGCCAAATTTTGAGGTTTGCAAAGGATTCTGGGTAACAGAACCTGGTCAGAGCCCCACAAGTCACCCCATCTTGGATTCCCCTAGGTCTCTAGTTTTCAAAAATGCACAGGTTTGGTAGGTTTCCCTAGGTGCCGGCTGAGCTAGAGGCCAAAATCTACAGGTAGGCACTTTGCAAAAAACAACTCTGTTTTCTTTCAAAAATGTGATGTGTCCACGTTGCGTTTTGGGGCATTTCCTGTCGCGGGCGCTAGGCCTACCCACACAAGTGAGGTATCATTTTTAGCGGGAGACTTGGGGGAACGCTGGGTGGAAGGAAATTTGTGGCTCCTCTCTGGTTCCAGAACTTTCTGTCACCAAAATGTGAGGAAAAAGTGTTTTTTTAGCCAAATTTTGAGGTTTGCAAAGGATTCTGGGTAACAGAACCTGGTCAGAGCCCCACAAGTCACCCCATCGTGGATTCCCCTAGGTCTCTAGTTTTCAAAAATGCGCAGGTTTGGTAGGTTTCCCTAGGTGCCGGCTGAGCTAGAGGCCAAAATCTACAGGTAGGCACTTTGTAAAAAACACCTCTGTTTTCTTTCCAAAAATATGATGTGTCCACGTTGCGTTTTGGGGCATTTCCTGTTGCCTGCGCAAGGCCTACCCACACAAGTGAGGTATCATTTTTATCGGGAGAATTGGGGGAATGCTGGGTGGAAGGAAATTTGTGGCTCCTCTCTGGTTCCAGAACTTTCTATCACCGAAATGTGAGGAAAATGTTTTTTTTTGCCAAAGTTTGAGGTTTGCAAAGGATTCTGGGTAACAGATCCTGGTCAGAGCCCCACAAGTCACCCCATCTTGGATTCCCCTAGGTCTCTAGTTTTTAGAAATGCACAGGTTTGGTAGGTTTCCCTAGGTGCCGGCTGAGCTAGAGGCCAAAATCTACAGGTAGGCACTTTGCAAAAAACAACTCTGTTTTCTTTCAAAAATGTGATGTGTCCACGTTGCGTTTTGGGGCATTTCCTGTCGCGGGCGCTAGGCCTACCCACACAAGTGAGGTATCATTTTTAGCGGGAGACTTGGGGGAACGCTGGGTGGAAGGAAATTTGTGGCTCCTCTCTGGTTCCAGAACTTTCTGTCACCAAAATGTGAGGAAAAAGTGTTTTTTTAGCCAACTTTTGAGGTTTGCAAAGGATTCTGGATAACAGAACCTGGTCAAAGCCCCACAAGTCACCCCATCTTGGATTCCCCTAGCTCTCTAGTTTAAAAAAATGCACATGTTTGGTAGGTTTCCCTAGGTGCCGGCTGAGCTAGAGGCCAAAATCTACAGGTAGGCACTTTGCAAAAAACAACTCTGTTTTCTTTAAAAAAATGTGATGTGTCCACGTTGCGTTTTGGGGCATTTCCTGTTGCGGGCGCTAGGCCTACCCACACAAGTGAGTTATCATTTTTATCGGGAGACTAGGGGGAACGCTGGGTGGAAGGACATTTGTGGCTCCTCTCTGGTTCCAGAACTTTATGTCACCAAAATGTGAGGAAAAAGTGTTTTTTTAGCCAAATTTTGAGGTTTGCAAAGGATTCTGGGTAACATAACCTGGTCAGAGCCCCACAAGTCACCCCATCTTGGATTCCCCTAGGTCTCTAGTTTTCTAAAATGCACAGGTTTGGTAGGTTTCCTTGGTGCCGGGTGAGCTAGAGACCAAAATCTACAGGTAGGCACTTTGCAAAAAACACCTCTGTTGTCTTTCAAAAAATGTGATGTGTCCACGTTGCGTTTTGGGGCATTTCCTGCCGCAGGCTCTAGGCCTACCCACACAAGTGAGGTATTATTTTTAGCGGGAGACTTGGGGGAACGCTGGGTGGAAGGAAATTTGTGGCTCCTCTCTGGTTCCAGAACTTTCTGTCACCGAAATGTGAGGAAAAAGTGTTTTTTTAGCCAAATTTTGAGGTTTGCAAAGGATTCTGGGTAACAGAACCTGGTCAGAGCCCCACAAGTCACCCCATCTTGGATTCCCCTAGGTCTCTAGTTTTAAAAAATGCACAGGTTTGGTAGGTTTCCCTAGGTGCCGGCTGAGCTAGAGGCCAAAATCTACAGGTAGGCACTTTGTAAAAAACACCTCTGTTTTCTTTCAAAAAATGTGATGTGTCCACGTTGCTTTTTGGGGCATTTCCTATCGCGGGCGCTAGGCCTACCCACACAAGTGAGGTATCATTTTTAGCGGGAGACTTGGGGGAACGCTGGGTGGAAGGAAATTTGTGGCTCCTCTCTGGTTCCAGAACTTTCTGTCACCAAAATGTGAGGAAAAAGTGTTTTTTAGCCAAATTTTGAGGTTTGCAAAGGATTCTGGGTAACAGAACCTGGTCAGAGCACCACAAGTCACCCCATCTTGGATTCCCCTAGGTAGGTCTCTAGTTTTCAAAAATGCACAGGTTTGGTAGGTTTCCCTAGGTGCCGGCTGAGCTAGAGGGCAAAATCTACAGGTAGGCACTTTGCAAAAAACAACTCTGTTTTCTTTAAAAAAATGTGACGTGTCCACGTTGCGTTTTGGGGCATTTCCTGTCGCGGGCGCTAGGCCTACCCACACAAGAGAGGTATCATTTTTAGCGGGAGACTTGGGGGAACGCTGGGTGGAAAGAAATTTGTGCCTCCTCTCTGGTTCCAGAACTTTCTGTCACCGAAATGTGAGGAAAACGTGTTTGTTTGCCAATTTTTGAGGTTTGCAAAGGATTCTGGGTAACAGAACCTGGTCAGAGCCCCACAAGTCACCCCATCTTGGATTCCCCTAGGTATCTAGTTTTTAGAAATGCACAGGTTTGGTAGGTTTCCCTAGGTGCCGGCTGAGCTAGAGGCCAAAATCTACAGGTAGGCACTTTGCAAAAAACTACTCTGTTTTCTTTCAAAAAATGTGATGTGTCCACGTTGCGTTTTGGGGCATTTCCTGTCGCGGGCGCTAGGCCTACCCACACAAGTGAGGTATCATTTTTAGCGGGAGACTTGGGGGAACGCTGGGTGGAAGGAAATTTGTGGCTCTTCTCTGGTTCCAGAACTTTCTGTCACCAAAATGTGAGGAAAAAGTGTTTTTTTAGCCAACTTTTGAGGTTTGCAAACGATTCTGGGTAAAAGAACCTGGTCAGAGCCCCAAAAGTCACCCCATCTTGGATTCCCCTAGGTCTCTAGTTTTCAAAAATGCACAGGTTTGGTAGGTTTCCCTAGGTGCCGGCTGAGCTAGAGGCCAAAATCTACGGGTAGGCACTTTGTAAAAAACACCTCTGTTTTCTTTCAAAAAATGTGATGTGTCCACGTTGCGTTTTGGGGCATTTCCTGTCGCGGGCACTAGGCCTACCCACACAAGTGAGGTATAATTTTTAGCGGGAGACTTGGGGGAACGCTGGATGGAAGGAAATTTGTGGCTCCTCTCTGGTTCCAGAACTTTCTGTCACCAAAATGTGAGGAAAAAGTGTTTTTTTAGCCAAATTTTGAGGTTTGCAAAGGATTCTGGGTAACAGAACCTGGTCAAAGCCCCACAAGTCACCCCATCGTGGATTCCCCTAGGTCTCTAGTTTTAAAAAATGCACAGGTTTGGTAGGTTTCCCTAGGTGCCGGCTGAGCTTGAGGCCAAAATCTACAGGTAGGCACTTTGTAAAAAACACCTCTGTTTTCTTCCCAAAAATATGATGTATCCATGTTGCGTTTTGGGGCATTTCTTGTCGCGGGCGCTAGGCCTACCCACACAAGTGAGGTATCATTTTTATCGGGAGACTTGGGGGAATGCTGGGTGGAAGGAAATTTGTGGCTCCTCTCTGGTTCCAGAACTTTCTGTCACCGAAATGTGAGGAAAATGTTTTTTTTTGCCAAAGTTTGAGGTTTGCAAAGGATTCTGGGTAACAGAACCTGGTCAGAGCCCCACAAGTCATCCCATCTTGGATTCCCCTAGGTCTCTAGTTTTTAGAAATGCACAGGTTTGGTAGGTTTCCCTAGGTGCCGGCTGAGCTAGAGGCCAAAATCTACAGGTAGGCACTTTGTAAAAAACACCTCTGTTTTCTTTCCAAAAATATGATGTGTCAACGTTGCGTTTTGGGGCATTTCCTGTCGCGGGCGCTAGGCCTACCCACACAAGTGAGGTATCATTTTTAGCTGGAGACTTGGGGGAACGCTGGGTGGAAGGAAATTTGTGGCTCCTCTCTGGTTCCAGAACTTTCTGTCACCAAAATGTGAGGAAAACGTTTTTTTTTGCCAAAGTTTGAGGTTTGCAAAGGATTCTGGGTTACAGAACCTGGTCAGAGCCCCACAAGTCACCCCATCTTGGATTCCCCTAGGTCTCTAGTTTTTAGAAATGCACAGGTTTGGTAGGTTTCCCTAGGTGCCGGCTGAGCTAGAGGCCAAAATCTACAGGTAGGCACTTTGCAAAAAACAACTCTGTTTTCTTTCCAAAAATATGATGTGTCCACGTTGCGTTTTGGGGCATTTCCTGTCGCGGGCGCTAGGCCTACCCACACAAGTGAGGTATCATTTTTATCGGGAGACTTGGGGGAATGCTGGGTGGAAGGAAATTTGTGGCTCCTCTCTGGTTCCAGAACTTTCTGTCACCGAAATGTGAGGAAAACGTTTTTTTTTTGCCAAAGTTTGAGGTTTGCAAAGGATTCTGGGTAACAGAACCTGGTCAGAGCCCCACAACCACCCCATCTTGGATTCCCCTAGGTCTCTAGTTTTTAGAAATGCACAGGTTTGGTAGGTTTCCCTAGGTGCCGGCTGAGCTAGAGGCCAAAATCTACAGGTAGGCACTTTGTAAAAAACACCTCTGTTTTCTTTCCAAAAATATGATGTGTCCACGTTGCGTTTTGGGGCATTTCCTGTCGCGGGCGCTAGGCCTACCCACACAAGTGAGGTATCATTTTTAGCGGGAGACTTGGGGGAACGCTGGGTGGAAGGAAATTTGTGGCTCCTCTCTGGTTCCAGAACTTTCTGTCACCAAAATGTGAGGAAAACGTTTTTTTTTGCCAAAGTTTGAGGTTTGCAAAGGATTCTGGGTAACAGAACCTGGTCAGAGCCCCACAAGTCACCCCATCTTGGATTCCCCTAGGTCTCTAGTTTTTAGAAATGCACAGGTTTGGTAGGTTTCCCTAGGTGCCGGCTGAGCTAGAGGCCAAAATCTACAGGTAGGCACTTTGCAAAAATCAACTCTGTTTTCTTTAAAAAAATGTGATGAGTCCACATTGCGTTTTGGGGCATTTCCTGTCGCGGGCGCTAGGCCTACCCACACAAGTGAGGTATCATTTTTAGCGGGAGACTTGGGGGAACGCTGGGTGGAAGGAAATTTGTGGCTCCTCTCTGGTTCCAGAACTTTCTGTCACCAAAATGTGAGGAAAAAGTGTTTTTTTAGCCAAATTTTGAGGTTTGCAAAGGATTCTGGGTAACAGAACCTGGTCAGAGCCCCACAAGTCACCCCATCGTGGATTCCCCTAGGTCTCTAGTTTTCAAAAATGCACAGGTTTGGTAGGTTTCCCTAGGTGCCGGCTGAGCTAGAGGCCAAAATCTACAGGTAGGCACTTTGTAAAAAACACCTCTGTTTTCTTTCAAAAAATGTGATGTGTCCACGTTGCTTTTTGGGGCATTTCCTATCGCGGGCGCTAGGCCTACCCACACAAGTGAGGTATCATTTTTAGCGGGAGACTTGGGGGAACGCTGGGTGGAAGGAAATTTGTGGCTCCTCTCTGGTTCCAGAACTTTCTGTCACCAAAATGTGAGGAAAAAGTGTTTTTTAGCCAAATTTTGAGGTTTGCAAAGGATTCTGGGTAACAGAACCTGGTCAGAGCACCACAAGTCACCCCATCTTGGATTCCCATAGGTCTCTAGTTTTCAAAAATGCACAGGTTTGGTAGGTTTCCCTAGGTGCCGGCTGAGCTAGAGGGCAAAATCTACAGGTAGGCACTTTGCAAAAAACAACTCTGTTTTCTTTAAAAAAATGTGACGTGTCCACGTTGCGTTTTGGGGCATTTCCTGTCGCGGGCGCTAGGCCTACCCACACAAGTGAGGTATCATTTTTAGCGGGAGACTTGGGGGAACGCTGGGTGGAAAGAAATTTGTGGCTCCTCTCTGGTTCCAGAACTTTCTGTCACCGAAATGTGAGGAAAACGTGTTTGTTTTCCAATTTTTGAGGTTTGCAAAGGATTCTGGGTAACAGAACCTGGTCAGAGCCCACAAGTCACCCCATCTTGGATTCCCCTAGGTCTCTAGTTTTTAGAAATGCACAGGTTTGGTAGGTTTCCCTAGGTGCCGGCTGAGCTAGAGGCCAAAATCTACAGGTAGGCACTTTGCAAAAAACTACTCTGTTTTCTTTCAAAAAATGTGATGTGTTCACGTTGCGTTTTGGGGCATTTCCTGTCGCGGGCGCTAGGCCTACCCACACAAGTGAGGTATCATTTTTAGCGGGAGACTTGGGGGAACGCTGGGTGGAAGGAAATTCGTGGCTCTTCTCTGGTTCCAGAACTTTCTGTCACCAAAATGTGAGGAAAAAGTGTTTTTTTAGCCAACTTTTGAGGTTTGCAAACGATTCTGGGTAAAAGAACCTGGTCAGAGCCCCACAAGTCACCCCATCGTGGATTCCCCTAGGTCTCTAGTTTTAAAAAATGCACAGGTTTGGTAGGTTTCCCTAGGTGCCGGCTGAGCTAGAGGCCAAAATCTACAGGTAGGCACTTTGTAAAAAACACCTCTGTTTTCTTTCCAAAAATATGATGTATCCATGTTGCGTTTTGGGGCATTTCCTGTCGCGGGCGCTAGGCCTACCCACACAAGTGAGGTATCATTTTTATCGGGAGACTTGGGGGAATGCTGGGTGGAAGGAAATTTGTGGCTCCTCTCTGGTTCCAGAACTTTCTGTCACCGAAATGTGAGGAAAACGTTTTTTTTTGCCAAAGTTTGAGGTTTGCAAAGGATTCTGGGTAACAGAACCTGGTCAGAGCCCCACAAGTCACCCCATCTTGGATTCCCCTAGGTCTCTAGTTTTTAGAAATGCACAGGTTTGGTAGGTTTCCCTAGGTGCCGGCTGAGCTAGAGGCCAAAATCTACAGGTAGGCACTTTGTAAAAAACACCTCTGTTTTCTTTCCAAAAATATGATGTGTCCACGTTGCGTTTTGGGGCATTTCCTGTCGCGGGCGCTAGGCCTACCCACACAAGTGAGGTATCATTTTTAGCGGGAGACTTGGGGGAACGCTGGGTGGAAGGAAATTTGTGGCTCCTCTCTGGTTCCAGAACTTTCTGTCACCAAAATGTGAGGAAAACGGTTTTTTTTGCCAAAGTTTGAGGTTTGCAAAGGATTCTGGGTAACAGAACCTGGTCAGAGCCCCACAAGTCACCCCATCTTGGATTCCCCTAGGTCTCTAGTTTTTAGAAATGCACAGGTTTGGTAGGTTTTCCTAGGTGCCGGCTGAGCTAGAGGCCAAAATCTACAGGTAGGCACTTTGCAAAAAACAACTCTGTTTTCTTTAAAAAAATGTGACGTGTCCACGTTGCGTTTTGGGGCATTTGCTGTCGCGGGCGCTAGGCCTACCCACACAAGTGAGGTATCATTTTTAGCGGGAGACTTGGGGGAACGCTGGGTGGAAAGAAATTTGTGGCTCCTCTCTGGTTCCAGAACTTTCTGTCACCGAAATGTGAGGAAAACGTGTTTGTTTTCCAATTTTTGAGGTTTGCAAAGGATTCTGGGTAACAGAACCTGGTCAGAGCCCCACAAGTCACCCCATCTTGGATTCCCCTAGGTCTCTAGTTTTTAGAAATGCACAGGTTTGGTAGGTTTCCCTAGGTGCCGGCTGAGCTAGAGGCCAAAATCTACAGGTAGGCACTTTGCAAAAAACTACTCTGTTTTCTTTCAAAAAATGTGATGTGTTCACGTTGCGTTTTGGGGCATTTCCTGTCGCGGGCGCTAGGCCTACCCACACAAGTGAGGTATCATTTTTAGCGGGAGACTTGGGGGAACGCTGGGTGGAAGGAAATTCGAGGCTCTTCTCTGGTTCCAGAACTTTCTGTCACCAAAATGTGAGGAAAAAGTGTTTTTTTAGCCAACTTTTGAGGTTTGCAAACGATTCTGGGTAAAAGAACCTGGTCAGAGCCCCACAAGTCACCCCATCGTGGATTCCCCTAGGTCTCTAGTTTTAAAAAATGCACAGGTTTGGTAGGTTTCCCTAGGTGCCGGCTGAGCTTGAGGCCAAAATCTACAGGTAGGCACTTTGTAAAAAACACCTCTGTTTTCTTTCCAAAAATATGATGTATCCATGTTGCGTTTTGGGGCATTTCCTGTCGCGGGCGCTAGGCCTACCCACACAAGTGAGGTATCATTTTTATCGGGAGACTTGGGGGAATGCTGGGTGGAAGGAAATTTGTGGCTCCTCTCTGGTTCCAGAACTTTCTGTCACCGAAATGTGAGGAAAACTTTTTTTTTTGCCAAAGTTTGAGGTTTGCAAAGGATTCTGGGTAACAGAACCTGGTCAGAGCCCCACAAGTCACCCCATCTTGGATTCCCCTAGGTCTCTAGTTTTTAGAAATGCACAGGTTTGGTAGGTTTTCCTAGGTGCCGGCTGAGCTAGAGGCCAAAATCTACAGGTAGGCACTTTGCAAAAAACAACTCTGTTTTCTTTAAAAAAATGTGACGTGTCCACGTTGCGTTTTGGGGCATTTCCTGTCGCGGGCGCTAGGCCTACCCACACAAGTGAGGTATCATTTTTAGCGGGAGACTTGGGGGATCGCTGGGTGGAAAGAAATTTGTGGCTCCTCTCTGGTTCCAGAACTTTCTGTCACCGAAATGTGAGGAAAACGTGTTTGTTTTCCAATTTTTGAGGTTTGCAAAGGATTCTGGGTAACAGAACCTGGTCAGAGCCCCACAAGTCACCCCATCTTGGATTCCCCTAGGTCTCTAGTTTTTAGAAATGCACAGGTTTGGTAGGTTTCCCTAGGTGCCGGCTGAGCTAGAGGCCAAAATCTACAGGTAGTCACTTTGCAAAAAACTACTCTGTTTTCTTTCAAAAAATGTGATGTGTTCACGTTGCGTTTTGGGGCATCTCCTGTCGCGGGCGCTAGGCCTACCCACACAAGTGAGGTATCATTTTTAGCGGGAGACTTGGGGGAACGCTGGGTGGAAGGAAATTTGTGGCTCTTCTCTGGTTCCAGAACTTTCTGTCACCAAAATGTGAGGAAAAAGTGTTTTTTTAGCCAACTTTTGAGGTTTGCAAACGATTCTGGGTAAAAGAACCTGGTCAGAGCCCCAAAAGTCACCCCATCTTGGATTCCCCTAGGTCTCTAGTTTTCAAAAATGCACAGGTTTGGTAGGTTTCCCTAGGTGCCGGCTGAGCTAGAGGCCAAAATCTACGGGTAGGCACTTTGTAAAAAACACATCTGTTTTCTTTCAAAAAATGTGATGTGTCCACGTTGCGTTTTGGGGCATTTCCTGTCGCGGGCACTAGGACTACCCACACAAGTGAGGTATCATTTTTAGCTGGAGACTTGGGGGAACGCTGGGTGGAAGGAAATTTGTGGCTCCTCTCTGGTTCCAGAACTTTCTGTCACCAAAATGTGAGGAAAAAGTGTTTTTTTAGCCAAATTTTGAGGTTTGCAAAGGATTCTGGGTAACTGAACCTGGTCAGAGCCCCACAAGTCACCCCATCGTGGATTCCCCTAGGTCTCTAGTTTTCAAAAATGCACAGGTTTGGTAGGTTTCCCTAGGTGCCGGCTGAGCTTGAGGCCAAAATCTACAGGTAGGCACTTTGTAAAAAACACCTCTGTTTTCTTTCCAAAAATATGATGTATCCATGTTGCGTTTTGGGGCATTTCCTGTCGCGGGCGCTAGGCCTACCCACACAAGTGAGGTATCATTTTTATCGGGAGACATGGGGGAATGCTGGGTGGAAGGAAATTTGTGGCTCCTCTCTGGTTCCAGAACTTTCTGTCACCGAAATGTGAGGAAAACGTTTTTTTTTGCCAAAGTTTGAGGTTTGCAAAGGATTCTGGGTAACAGAACCTGGTCAGAGCCCCACAAGTCACCCCATCTTGGATTCCCCTAGGTCTCTAGTTTTTAGAAATGCACAGGTTTGGTAGGTTTCCCTAGGTGCCGGCTGAGCTACAGGCCAAAATCTACAGGTAGGCACTTTGTAAAAAACACCTCTGTTTTCTTTCCAAAAATATGATGTGTCCACGTTGCGTTTTGGGGCATTTTCTGTCGCGGGCGCTAGGCCTACCCACACAAGTGAGGTATCATTTTTAGCGGGAGACTTGGGGGAACGCTGGGTGGAAGGAAATTTGTGGCTCCTCTCTGGTTCCAGAACTTTCTGTCACCAAAATGTGAGGAAAACGTTTTTTTTTGCCAAAGTTTGAGGTTTGCAAAGGATTCTGGGTAACAGAACCTGGTCAGAGCCCCACAAGTCACCCCATCTTGGATTCCCCTAGGTCTCTAGTTTTTAGAAATGCACAGGTTTGGTAGGTTTCCCTAGGTGCCGGCTGAGCTAGAGGCCAAAATCTACAGGTAGGCACTTTGCAAAAAACAACTCTGTTTTCTTTCCAAAAATATGATGTGTCCACGTTGCGTTTTGGGGCATTTCCTGTCGTGGGCGCTAGGCCTACCCACACAAGTGAGGTATCATTTTTATCGGGAGACTTGGGGGAATGCTGGGTGGAAGGAAATTTGTGGCTCCTCTCTGGTTCCAGAACTTTCTGTCACCGAAATGTGAGGAAAACGTTTTTTTTTGCCAAAGTTTGAGGTTTGCAAAGGATTCTGGGTAACAGAACCTGGTCAGAGCCCCACAAGTTACCCCATCTTGGATTCCCCTAGGTCTCTAGTTTTTAGAAATGCACAGGTTTGGTAGGTTTCCCTAGGTGCCGGCTGAGCTTGAGGCCAAAATCTACAGGTAGGCACTTTGTAAAAAACACCTCTGTTTTCTTTCCAAAAATATGATGTGTCCACGTTGCGTTTTGGGGCATTTCCTGTCCCGGGCGCTAGGCCTACCCACACAAGTGAGGTATCATTTTTAGCGGGAGACTTGGGGGAACGCTGGGTGGAAGGAAATTTGTGGCTCCTCTCTGGTTCCAGAACTTTCTGTCACCAAAATGTGAGGAAAACGTTTTTTTTTGCCAAAGTTTGCAAAGGATTGTGTGTAACAGAACCTGGTCAGAGCCCCACAAGTCACCCCATCTTGGATTCCCCTAGGTCTCTAGTTTTAAGAAATGCACAGGTTTGGTAGGTTTCCCTAGGTGCCGGCTGAGCTTGAGGCCAAAATCTACAGATAGGCACTTTGTAAAAAACACCTCTGTTTTCTTTCCAAAAATATGATGTATCCACGTTGCGTTTTGGGGCATTTCCTGTCGCGGGCGCTAGGCCTACCCACACAAGTGAGGTATCATTTTTATCGGGAGACTTGGGGGAATGCTGGGTGGAAGGAAATTTGTGGCTCCTCTCTGGTTCCAGAACTTTCTGTCACCGAAATGTGAGGAAAACATTTTTTTTTGCCAAAGTTTGAGGTTTGCAAAGGATTCTGGGTAACAGAACCTGGTCAGAGCCCCACAAGTCACCCCATCTTGGATTCCCGTAGGTCTCTAGTTTTTAGAAATGCACAGGTTTGGTAGGTTTCCCTAGGTGCCGGCTGAGCTAGAGGCCAAAATCTACAGGTAGGCACTTTGCAAAAAACACCTCTGTTTTCTTTCCAAAAATATGATGTGTCCACGTTGCGTTTTGGGGCATTTCCTGTCGTGGGCGCTAGGCCTACCCACACAAGTGAGGTATCATTTTTATCGGGAGACTTGGGGGAATGCTGGGTGGAAGGAAATTTGTGGCTCCTCTCTGGTTCCAGAACTTTCTGTCACCGAAATGTGAGGAAAACGTTTTTTTTTGCCAAAGTTTGAGGTTTGCAAAGGATTCTGGGTAACAGAACCTGGTCAGAGCCCCCAAGTCACCCCATCTTGGATTCCCCTAGGTCTCTAGTTTTTAGAAATGCACAGGTTTGGTAGGTTTCCCTAGGTGCCGGCTGAGCTAGAGGCCAAAATCTACAGGTAGGCACTTTGTAAAAAAACACCTTTGTTTTCTTTCCAAAAATATGATGTGTCCACGTTGCGTTTTGGGGCATTTCCTGTCGCGGGCGCTAGGCCTACCCACACAAGTGAGGTATCATTTTTAGCGGGAGACTTGGGGGAACGCTGGGTGGAAGGAAATTTGTGGCTCCTCTCTGGTTCCAGAACTTTCTGTCACCAAAATGTGAGGAAAACATTTTTTTTTGCCAAAGTTTGAGGTTTGCAAAGGATTCTGGGTAACAGAACCTGGTCAGAGCCCCACAAGTCACCCCATCTTGGATTCCCCTAGGTCTCTAGTTTTTAGAAATGCACAGGTTTGGTAGGTTTCCCTAGGTGCCGGCTGAGCTAGAGGCCAAAATCTACAGGTAGGCACTTTGCAAAAAACAACTCTGTTTTCTTTAAAAAAATGTGATGTGTCCACATTGCGTTTTGGGGCATTTCCTGTCGCGGGCGCTAGGCCTACCCACACAAGTGAGGTATCATTTTTAGCGGGAGACTTGGGGGAACGCTGGGTGGAAGGAAATTTGTGGCTCCTCTCTGGTTCCAGAACTTTCTGTCACCAAAATGTGAGGAAAAAGTGTTTTTTTAGCCAAATTTTGAGGTTTGCAAAGGATTCTGGGTAACAGAACCTGGTCAGAGCCCCACAAGTCACCCCATCGTGGATTCCCCTAGGACTCTAGTTTTAAAAAATGCACAGGTTTGGTAGGTTTCCCTAGGTGCCGGCTGAGCTTGAGGCCAAAATCTACAGGTAGGCACTTTGTAAAAAACACCTCTGTTTTCTTTCCAAAAATATGATGTACCCACGTTGCGTTTTGGGGCATTTCCTGTCGCGGGCGCTAGGCCTACCCACACAAGTGAGGTATCATTTTTATCAGGAGACTTGGGGGAATGCCGGGTGGAAGGAAATTTGTGGCTCCTCTCTGGTTCCAGAACTTTCTGTCACCGAAATGTGAGGAAAACGTTTTTTTTTTGCCAAAGTTTGAGGTTTGCAAAGGATTCTGCGTAACAGAATCTGGTCAGAGCCCCACAAGTCACCCCATCTTGGATTCCCCTAGGTCTCTAGTTTTTAGAAATGCACAGGTTTGGTAGGTTTCCCTAGGTGCCGGCTGAGCTAGAGGCCAAAATCTACAGGTAGGCACTTTGTAAAAAACACCTCTTTTCCTTTCCAAAAATATGATGTGTCCAAGTTGCGTTTTGGGGCATTTCCTGTTGCGGGCGCTAGGCCTATCCACACAAGTGAGGTATCATTTTTAGCGGGAGACTTGGGGGAACCCTGGGTGGAAGGAAATTTGTGGCTCCTCTCTGGTTCCAGAACTTTCTGTCACCAAAATGTGAGGAAAACGTGTTTTTTTAGCCAAATTTTGAGGTTTGCAAAGGATTCTGGGTAACAGAACCTGGTCAGAGCCCCACAAGTCACCCCATCTTGGATTCCCCTAGGTCTCTAGTTTTCAAAAATGCACAGGTTTGGTAGGTTTCCCTAGGTGCCGGCTGAGCTAGAGGCCAAAATCTACAGGTAGGCACTTTGTAAAAAACACCTCTGTTTTCTTTAAAAAAATGTGATGTGTCCACGTTGCTTTTTGGAGCATTTCCTGTCGCCGGCGCTAGGCCTACCCACACAAGTGAGGTATCATTTTTAGCGGGAGACTTGGGGGAACGCTGGGTGGAAGGAAATTTGTGGCTCCGTTCTGGTTCCAGAACTTTCTGTCACCAAAATGTGAGGAAAAAGTGTTTTTTAGCCAAATTTTGAGGTTTGCAAAGGATTCTGGGTAACAGAACCTGGTCAGAGCAACACAAGTCACCCCATCTTGGATTCCCCTAGCTCTCTAGTTTAAAAAAATGCACAGGTTTGGTAGGTTTCCCTAGGTGCCGGCTGAGCTAGAGGCCAAAATCTACAGGTAGGCACTTTGCAAAAAACACCTCTGTTTTCTTTCAAAAAATGTGATGTGTCCACGTTGCGTTTTGGGGCATTTCCTGTTGCGGGCGCTAGGCCTACCCACACAAGTGAGGTATCATTTTTATCGGGAGACTAGGGGGAACGCTGGGTGGAAGGAAATTTGTGGCTCCTCTCTGGTTCCAGAACTTTCTGTCACCAAAATGTGAGGAAAAAGTGTTTTTTTAGCCAAATTTTGAGGTTTGCAAAGGATTCCGGGTAACAGAACCTGATCAGAGCCCCACAAGTCACCCCATCTTGGATTCCCCTAGGTCTCTAGTTTTCAAAAATGCACAGGTTTGGTAGGTTTCCCTAGGTGCCGGCTGAGCTAGAGGCCAAAATCTACAGGTAGGCACTTTGTTAAAAACACCTCTGTTTTCTTTCAAAAAATGTGATGTGTCCACGTTGCGTTTTGGGGCATTTCCTGTCGCGGGCGCTAGGCCTACCCACACAAGTGAGGTATCATTTTTATCGGGAGACTTGGGGGAACGCTGGGTGGAAGGAAATTTGTGGCTCCTCTCTGGTTCCAGAACTTTCTGTCACCAAAATGTGAGGAAAAAGTGTTTTTTTAGCCAAATTTTGAGGTTTGCAAAGGATTCTGGGTAACAGAACCTGGTCAGAGCCCCAGAAGTCACCCCATCTTGGATTCCCCTAGGTCTCTAGTTTTCAAAAATGCACAGGTTTGTTAGGTTTCCCTAGGTGCCGGCTGAGCTAGAGGCCAAAATCTACAGGTAGGCACTTTGAAAAAAAACACCTCTGTTTTCTTTAAAAAAATGTGATGTGTCCACGTTGCGTTTCGGGGCATTTCTTGTCGTGGGCGCTAGGCCTACCCACACAAGTGAGGTATCATTTTTATCGGGAGACTTGGGGGAACGCTGGGTGGAAGGAAATTTGTGGCTCCTCTCTGGTTCCAGAACTTTCTGTCACCAAAATGTGAGGAAAAAGTGTTTTTTTAGCCAAATTTTGAGGTTTGCAAAGGATTCTGGGTAACAGAACCTGGTCAGAGCCCCACAAGTCACCCCATCGTGGATTCCCCTAGGTCTCTAGTTTTAAAAAATGCACAGTTTGGTAGGTTTCCCTAGGTGCCGGCTGAGCTAGAGGCCAAAATCTACAGGTAGGCACTTTGTAAAAAAACACCTCTGTTTTCTTTCAAAAAATGTGATGTGTCCACGTTGCGTTTTGGGGCATTTCCTGTCGCGGGCGCTAAGCCTACCCACACAAGTGAGGTATCCTTTTTATCGGGAAACTTTGGAGAACGCTGGGTGGAAGTCAATTTGTGGCTCCTCTCAGATTCCAGAACTTTCTGTCACCGAAATGTGAGGAAAACGTGTTTTTTTTGCCAATTTTTGAGGTTTGCAAAGGATTCTGGGTAACAGAACCTGGTCAGAGCCCCACAAGTCACCCCATCTTGGATTCCCCTAGGTCTCTAGTTTTTAAAAATGCACAGGTTTAGTAGGTGCCCCTAGGTGCCGGATGAGCTAGAGGCCAAAATCTACAGGTAGGCACTTTGCAAAAACCACCTCTGTTTTCTTAAAAATAATGTGATGTGTCAACGTTGCGTTTTGGGGCATTTACTGTCGCGGGCGCTAGGCCTACCCACTCAAGTGAGGTATCATTTTTAGCGGGAGACTTGGGGGAACACTGGGTGGAAGGAAATTTGTGGCTCCTCTCTGGTTCCAGAACTTTCTGTCACCAAAATGTGAGGAAAAGGTGTTTTTTTAGCCAAATTTTGAGGTTTGCAAAGGATTCTGGGTAACAGAACCTGGTCAGAGCCCCACAAGTCACCCCATCCTGGATTCCCCTAGGTCTCTAGTTTTAAAAAATGCACAGGTTTGGTAGGTTTCCCTAGGTGTCGGCTGAGCTAGAGGCCAAAATCTACAGTTAGGCACTTTGCAAAAAACACCTCTGTTTTCTTTAAAAAAATGTGATGTGTCCACGTTGCGTTTTGGGGCATTTCCTGTCGCGGGCGCTAGGCCTACCCACACAAGTGAGGTATCATTTTTAGCGGGAGACTTGGGGGAATGCTGGGTGGAAGGAAATTTGTGGCTCCTCTCTGGTTCCAGAACTTTCTGTCACCAAAATGTGAGGAAAAAGTGTTTTTTTAGCCAAATTTTGAGGTTTGCAAAGGATTCTGGGTAACAGAACCTGGTCAGAGCCCCACAAGTCACCCCATCTTGGATTCCCCTAGCTCTCTAGTTTAAAAAAATGCACAGGTTTGGTAGGTTTCCCTAGGTGCCGGCTGAGCTAGAGGCCAAAATCTACAGGTAGGCACTTTGCAAAAAACACCTCTGTTTTCTTTCAAAAAATGTGATGTGTCCACGTTGCGTTTTGGGGCATTTCCTGTTGCGGGCGCTAGGCCTACCCACACAAGTGAGGTATCATTTTTATCGGGAGACTAGGGGGAACGCTGGGTGGAAGGAAATTTGTGGCTCCTCTCTGGTTCCAGAACTTTCTGTCACCAAAATGTGAGGAAAAAGTGTTTTTTTAGCCAAATTTTGAGGTTTGCAAAGGATTCCGGGTAACAGAACCTGATCAGAGCCCCACAAGTCACCCCATCTTGGATTCCCCTAGGTCTCTAGTTTTCAAAAATGCACAGGTTTGGTAGGTTTCCCTAGGTGCCGGCTGAGCTAGAGGCCAAAATCTACAGGTAGGCACTTTGTTAAAAACACCTCTGTTTTCTTTCAAAAAATGTGATGTGTCCACGTTGCGTTTTGGGGCATTTCCTGTCGCGGGCGCTAGGCCTACCCACACAAGTGAGGAATCATTTTTATCGGGAGACTTGGGGGAACGCTGGGTGGAAGGAAATTTGTGGCTCCTCTCTGGTTCCAGAACTTTCTGTCACCAAAATGTGAGGAAAAAGTGTTTTTTTAGCCAAATTTTGAGGTTTGCAAAGGATTCTGGGTAACAGAACCTGGTCAGAGCCCCAGAAGTCACCCCATCTTGGATTCCCCTAGGTCTCTAGTTTTCAAAAATGCACAGGTTTGTTAGGTTTCCCTAGGTGCCGGCTGAGCTAGAGGCCAAAATCTACAGGTAGGCACTTTGAAAAAAAACACCTCTGTTTTCTTTAAAAAAATGTGATGTGTCCACGTTGCGTTTCGGGGCATTTCTTGTCGTGGGCGCTAGGCCTACCCACACAAGTGAGGTATCATTTTTATCGGGAGACTTGGGGGAACGCTGGGTGGAAGGAAATTTGTGGCTCCTATCTGGTTCCAGAACTTTCTGTCACCAAAATGTGAGGAAAAAGTGTTTTTTTAGTCAAATTTTGAGGTTTGCAAAGGATTCTGGGTAACAGAACCTGGTCAGAGCCCCACAAGTCACCCCATCGTGGATTCCCCTAGGTCTCTAGTTTTAAAAAATGCACAGTTTGGTAGGTTTCCCTAGGTGCCGGCTGAGCTAGAGGCCAAAATCTACAGGTAGGCACTTTGTAAAAAAACACCTCTGTTTTCTTTCAAAATATGTGATGTGTCCACGTTGCGTTTTGGGGCATTTCCTGTCGCGGGCGCTAAGCCTACCCACACAAGTGAGGTATCCTTTTTATCGGGAAACTTTGGAGAACGCTGGGTGGAAGTCAATTTGTGGCTCCTCTCAGATTCCAGAACTTTCTGTCACCGAAATGTGAGGAAAACGTGTTTTTTTGCCAATTTTTGAGGTTTGCAAAGGATTCTGGGTAACAGAACCTGGTCAGAGCCCCACAAGTCACCCCATCTTGGATTCCCCTAGGTCTCTAGTTTTTAAAAATGCACAGGTTTGGTAGGTTTCCCTAGGTGCCGGCTGAGCTAGAGGCCAAAATCTACAGGTAGGCACTTTGCAAAAAACATCTCTGTTTTCTTTCAAAAAATGTGATGTGTCAACGTTGCGTTTTGGGGCATTTCCTGTTGCGGGCGCTAGGCCTATCCACACAAGTGAGGTATCATTTGTATCGGGAGACTTGGGGGAACGCTGGGTGGAAGGAAATTTGTGGCTCCTCTCTGGTTCCAGAACTTTCTGTCACCAAAATGTGAGCAAAAAGTGTTTTTTTAGCCAAATTTTGAGGTTTGCAAAGGATTCTGGGTAACAGAACCTGGTCAGAGCCCCACAAGTCACCCCATCCTGGATTCCCCTAGGTCTCTAGTTTTAAAAAATGCACAGGTTTGGTAGGTTTCCCTAGGTGCCGGCTGAGCTAGAGGCCAAAATCTACAGTTAGGCACTTTGCAAAAAACACCTCTGTTTTCTTTAAAAAAATGTGATGTGTCCACGTTGCGTTTTGGGGCATTTCCTGTCGCGGGCGCTAGGCCTACCCACACAAGTGAGGTATCATTTTTAGCGGGAGACTTGGGGGAAAGCTGGGTGGAAGGAAATTTGTGGCTCCTCTCTGGTTCCAGAACTTTCTGTCACCAAAATGTGAGGAAAAAGTGTTTTTTTAGCCAAATTTTGAGGTTTGCAAAGGATTCTGGGTAACAGAACCTGGTCAGAGCCCCACAAGTCACCCCATCTTGGATTCCCCTAGGTGTCTAGTTTTCAAACATGCACAGGTTTGGTAGGTTTCCCTAGGTGCCGGCTGAGCTAGAGGCCAAAATCTACAGGTAGGCACTTTGCAAAAAACATCTCTGTTTTCTTTCAAAAAATGTGATGTGTCAACGTTGCGTTTTGGGGCATTTCCTGTTGCGGGCGCTAGGCCTATCCACACAAGTGAGGTATCATTTGTATCGGGAGACTTGGGGGAACGCTGGGTGGAAGGAAATTTGTGGCTCCTCTCTGGTTCCAGAACTTTCTGTCACCAAAATGTGAGCAAAAAGTGTTTTTTTAGCCAGCTTTTGAGGTTTGCAAAGGATTCTGGGTAACAGAACCTGGTCAGAGCCCCACAAGTCACCCCATCTTGGATTCCCCTAGCTCTCTAGTTTAAAAAAATGCACAGGTTTGGTAGGTTTCCCTAGGTGCCGGCTGAGCTAGAGGCCAAAATCTACAGGTAGGCACTTTGCAAAAAACACCTCTGTTTTCTTTCAAAAAATGTGATGTGTCCACGTTGCGTTTTGGGGCATTTCCTGTTGCGGGCGCTAGGCCTACCCACACAAGTGAGGTATCATTTTTATCGGGAGACTAGGGGGAACGCTGGGTGGAAGGAAATTTGTGGCTCCTCTCTGGTTCCAGAACTTTCTGTCACCAAAATGTGAGGAAAACATTTTTTTTTGCCAAAGTTTGAGGTTTGCAAAGGATTCTGGGTAACAGAACCTGGTCAGAGCCCCACAAGTCACCCCATCTTGGATTCCCCTAGGTCTCTAGTTTTTAAAAATGCACAGGTTTGGTAGGTTTCCCTAGGTGCCGGCTGAGCTAGAGGCCAAAATCTACAGGTAGGCACTTTGCAAAAAACATCTCTGTTTTCTTTCAAAAAATGTGATGTGTCAACGTTGCGTTTTGGGGCATTTCCTGTTGCGGGCGCTAGGCCTATCCACACAAGTGAGGTATCATTTGTATCGGGAGACTTGGGGGAACGCTGGGTGGAAGGAAATTTGTGGCTCCTCTCTGGTTCCAGAACTTTCTGTCACCAAAATGTGAGCAAAAAGTGTTTTTTTAGCCAAATTTTGAGGTTTGCAAAGGATTCTGGGTAACAGAACCTGGTCAGAGCCCCACAAGTCACCCCATCCTGGATTCCCCTAGGTCTCTAGTTTTAAAAAATGCACAGGTTTGGTAGGTTTCCCTAGGTGCCGGCTGAGCTAGAGGCCAAAATCTACAGTTAGGCACTTTGCAAAAAACACCTCTGTTTTCTTTAAAAAAATGTGATGTGTCCACGTTGCGTTTTGGGGCATTTCCTGTCGCAGGCGCTAGGCCTACCCACACAAGTGAGGTATCATTTTTAGCGGGAGACTTGGGGGAATGCTGGGTGGAAGGAAATTTGTGGCTCCTCTCTGGTTCCAGAACTTTCTGTCACCAAAATGTGAGGAAAAAGTGTTTTTTTAGCCAAATTTTGAGGTTTGCAAAGGATTCTGGGTAACAGAACCTGGTCAGAGCCCCACAAGTCACCCCATCTTGGATTCCCCTAGGTGTCTAGTTTTCAAACATGCACAGGTTTGGTAGGTTTCCCTAGGTGCCGGCTGAGCTAGAGGCCAAAATCTACAGGTAGGCACTTTGCAAAAAACATCTCTGTTTTCTTTCAAAAAATGTGATGTGTCAACGTTGCGTTTTGGGGCATTTCCTGTTGCGGGCGCTAGGCCTATCCACACAAGTGAGATATCATTTGTATCGGGAGACTTGGGGGAACGCTGGGTGGAAGGAAATTTGTGGCTCCTCTCTGGTTCCAGAACTTTCTGTCACCAAAATGTGAGCAAAAAGTGTTTTTTTAGCCAGCTTTTGAGGTTTGCAAAGGATTCTGGGTAACAGAACCTGGTCAGAGCCCCACAAGTCACCCCATCTTGGATTCCCCTAGCTCTCTAGTTTAAAAAAATGCACAGGTTTGGTAGGTTTCCCTAGGTGCCGGCTGAGCTAGAGGCCAAAATCTACAGGTAGGCACTTTGCAAAAAACACCTCTGTTTTCTTTCAAAAAATGTGATGTGTCCACGTTGCGTTTTGGGGCATTTCCTGTTGCGGGCGCTAGGCCTACCCACACAAGTGAGGTATCATTTTTATCGGGAGACTAGGGGGAACGCTGGGTGGAAGGAAATTTGTGGCTCCTCTCTGGTTCCAGAACTTTCTGTCACCAAAATGTGAGGAAAACATTTTTTTTTGCCAAAGTTTGAGGTTTGCAAAGGATTCTGGGTAACAGCACCTGGTCAGAGCCCCACAAGTCACCCCATCTTGGATTCCCCTAGGTCTCTAGTTTTTAGAAATGCACAGGTTTGGTAGGTTTCCCTGGGTGCCGGCTGAGCTTGAGGCCAAAATCTACAGGTAGGCACTTTGTAAAAAACACCTCTGTTTTCTTTCCAAAAATATGATGTATCCACGTTGCGTTTTGGGGCATTTCCTGTCGCGGGCGCTAGGCCTACCCACACAAGTGAGGTATCATTTTTATCAGGAGACTTGGGGGAATGCTGGGTGGAAGGAAATTTGTGGCTCCTCTCTGGTTCCAGAACTTTCTGTCACCGAAATGTGAGGAAAACGTTTTTTTTTGCCAAAGTTTGAGGTTTGCAAAGGATTCTGGGTAACAGAATCTGGTCAGAACCCCACAAGTCACCCCATCTTGGATTCCCCTAGGACTCTAGTTTTCAAAAATGCACAGGTTTGGTAGGTTTCCCTAGGTGCCGGCTGAGCTAGAGGCCAAAATCTACAGGTAGGCACTTTGTAAAAAACACCTCTGTTTTCTTTAAAAAAATGTGATGTGTCCACGTTGCTTTTTGGAGCATTTCCTGTCGCCGGCGCTAGGCCTACCCACACAAGTGAGGTATCATTTTTAGCGGGAGACTTGGGGGAACGCTGGGTGGAAGGAAATTTGTGGCTCCGTTCTGGTTCCAGAACTTTCTGTCACCAAAATGTGAGGAAAAAGTGTTTTTTAGCCAAATTTTGAGGTTTGCAAAGGATTCTGGGTAACAGAACCTGGTCAGAGCAACACAAGTCACCCCATCTTGGATTCCCCTAGGTCTCTAGTTTTAAAAAATGCACAGGTTTGGTAGGTTTTCCTAGGTGCCGGCTGAGCTAGAGGCCAAAATCTACAGGTAGGCACTTTGTAAAAAAACACCTCTGTTTTCTTTCAAAAAATGTGATGTGTCCACGTTGCGTTTTGGGGCTTTTCCTGTCGCGGGCGCTAAGCCTACCCACACAAGTGAGGTATCATTTTTATCGGGAGACTTTGGAGAATGCTGGGTGGAAGGAAATTTGTGGCTCCTCTTTGGTTCCAGAACTTTCTGTCACCGAAATGTGAGGAAAACGTCTTTTTTTTGCCAAAGTTTGAGGATTGCAAAGGATTCTGGGTAACAGAACCTGGTCAGAGCCCCACAAGTCACCCCATCTTGGATTCCCCTAGGTCTCTAGTTTTTAGAAATGCACAGGTTTGGTAGGTTTCCCTAGGTGCCGGCTGAGCTAGAGGCCAAAATCTACAGGTAGGCACTTTGCAAAAAACAACTCTGTTTTCTTTCAAAAAATGTGATGTGTCCACGTTGCGTTTTGGGGCATTTCCTGTCGCGGGCGCTAGGCCTACCCACACAAGTGAGGTATCATTTTTAGCGGGAGACTTGGGGGAACGCTGGGTGGAAGGAAATTTGTGGCTCCTCTCTGGTTCCAGAACTTTCTGTCACCAAAATGTGAGGGAAAAGTGTTTTTTTAGCCAACTTTTGAGGTTTGCAAAGGATTCTGGGTAAAAGAACCTGGTCAGAGCCCCAAAAGTCACCCCATCTTGGATTCCCCTAGGTCTCTAGTTTTCAAAAATGCACAGGTTTTGTAGGTTTCCCTAGGTGCCGGCTGAGCTAGAGGCCAAAATCTACAGGTAGGCACTTTGTAAAAAACACCTCTGTTTTCTTTCAAAAAATGTGATGTGTCCACGTTGCGTTTTGGGGCATTTCCTGTTGCGGGCACTAGGCCTACCCACACAAGTGAGGTATCATTTTTAGCGGGAGACTTGGGGGAACGCTGGGTGGAAGGAAATTTGTGGCTCCTCTCTGGTTCCAGAACTTTCTGTCACCAAAATGTGAGGAAAAAGTGTTTTTTTAGCCAAATTTTGAGGTTTGCAAAGGATTCTGG
This sequence comes from Pleurodeles waltl, assembly GCF_031143425.1. NCBI lineage: Eukaryota > Metazoa > Chordata > Amphibia > Caudata > Salamandridae > Pleurodeles > Pleurodeles waltl. The sequence continues at coordinate 109,165 of NW_027149959.1, read as the reverse complement.
GTAACAGAACCTGGTCAGAGCCCCACAAGTCACCCCATCGTGGATTCCCCTAGGTCTCTAGTTTTCAAAAATGCACAGTTTGGTAGGTTTCCCTAGGTGCCGGCTGAGCTAGAGGCCAAAATCTACAGGTAGGCACTTTGTAAAAAAACACCTCTGTTTTCTTTCAAAAAATGTGATGTGTCCACGTTGCGTTTTGGGGCATTTCCTGTCGCGGGCGCTAAGCCTACCCACACAAGTGAGGTATCCTTTTTATCAGGAAACTTTGGAGAACGCTGGGTGGAAGTCAATTTGTGGCTCCTCTCAGATTCCAGAACTTTCTGTCACCGAAATGTGAGGAAAACGTGTTTTTTTGCCAATTTTTGAGGTTTGCAAAGGATTCTGGGTAACAGAACCTGGTCAGAGCCCCACAAGTCACCCCATCTTGGATTCCCCTAGGTCTCTAGTTTTTAAAAATGCACAGGTTTAGTAGGTGCCCCTAGGTGCCGGATGAGCTAGAGGCCAAAATCTACAGGTAGGCACTTTGCAAAAAACACCTCTGTTTTCTTAAAAATAATGTGATGTGTCAACGTTGCGTTTTGGGGCATTTACTGTCGCGGGCGCTAGGCCTACCCACTCAAGTGAGGTATCATTTTTAGCGGGAGACTTGGGGGAACGCTGGGTGGAAGGAAATTTGTGGCTCCTCTCTGGTTCCAGAACTTTCTGTCACCAAAATGTGAGGAAAAGGTGTTTTTTTAGCCAAATTTTGAGGTTTGCAAAGGATTCTGGGTAACAGAACCTGGTCAGAGCCCCACAAGTCACCCCATCCTGGATTCCCCAAGGTCTCTAGTTTTAAAAAATGCACAGGTTTGGTAGGTTTCCCTAGGTGCCGGCTGAGCTAGAGGCCAAAATCTACAGTTAGGCACTTTGCAAAAAACACCTCTGTTTTCTTTAAAAAAATGTGATGTGTCCACGTTGCGTTTTGGGGCATTTCCTGTCGCGGGCGCTAGGCCTACCCACACAAGTGAGGTATCATTTTTAGCGGGAGACTTGGGGGAATGCTGGGTGGAAGGAAATTTGTGGCTCCTCTCTGGTTCCAGAACTTTCTGTCACCAAAATGTGAGGAAAAAGTGTTTTTTTAGCCAAATTTTGAGGTTTGCAAAGGATTCTGGGTAACAGAACCTGGTCAGAGCCCCACAAGTCACCCCATCTTGGATTCCCCTAGGTGTCTAGTTTTCAAACATGCACAGGTTTGGTAGGTTTCCCTAGGTGCCGGCTGAGCTAGAGGCCAAAATCTACAGGTAGGCACTTTGCAAAAAACATCTCTGTTTTCTTTCAAAAAATTTGATGTGTCAACGTTGCGTTTTGGGGCATTTCCTGTTGCGGGCGCTAGGCCTATCCACACAAGTGAGGTATCATTTGTATCGGGAGACTTGGGGGAACGCTGGGTGGAAGGAAATTTGTGGCTCCTCTCTGGTTCCAGAACTTTCTGTCACCAAAATGTGAGGAAAAAGTGTTTTTTTAGCCAGCTTTTGAGGTTTGCAAAGGATTCTGGGTAACAGAACCTGGTCAGAGCCCCACAAGTCACCCCATCTTGGATTCCCCTAGCTCTCTAGTTTAAAAAAATGCACAGGTTTGGTAGGTTTCCCTAGGTGCCGGCTGAGCTAGAGGCCAAAATCTACAGGTAGGCACTTTGCAAAAAACACCTCTGTTTTCTTTCAAAAAATGTGATGTGTCCACGTTGAGTTTTGGGGCATTTCCTGTTGCGGGCGCTAGGCCTACCCACACAAGTGAGGTATCATTTTTATCGGGAGACTAGGGGGAACGCTGGGTGGAAGGAAATTTGTGGCTCCTCTCTGGTTCCAGAACTTTCTGTCACCAAAATGTGAGGAAAAAGTGTTTTTTTAGCCAAATTTTGAGGTTTGCAAAGGATTCCGGGTAACAGAACCTGATCAGAGCCCCACAAGTCACCCCATCTTGGATTCCCCTAGGTCTCTAGTTTTCAAAAATGCACAGGTTTGGTAGGTTTCCCTAGGTGTCGGCTGAGCTAGAGGCCAAAATCTACAGGTAGGCACTTTGTTAAAAACACCTCTGTTTTCTTTCAAAAAATGTGATGTGTCCACGTTGCGTTTTGGGGCATTTCCTGTCGCGGGCGCTAGGCCTACCCACACAAGTGAGGTATCATTTTTATCGGGAGACTTGGGGGAACGCTGGGTGGAAGGAAATTTGTGGCTCCTCTCTGGTTCCAGAACTTTCTGTCACCAAAATGTGAGGAAAAAGTGTTTTTTTAGCCAAATTTTGAGGTTTGCAAAGGATTCTGGGTAACAGAACCTGGTCAGAGCCCCAGAAGTCACCCCATCTTGGATTCCCCTAGGTCTCTAGTTTTCAAAAATGCACAGGTTTGTTAGGTTTCCCTAGGTGCCGGCTGAGCTAGAGGCCAAAATCTACAGGTAGGCACTTTGAAAAAAAAACACCTCTGTTTTCTTTAAAAAAATGTGATGTGTCCACGTTGCGTTTCGGGGCATTTCTTGTCGTGGGCGCTAGGCCTACCCACACAAGTGAGGTATCATTTTTATCGGGAGACTTGGGGGAACGCTGGGTGGAAGGAAATTTGTGGCTCCTCTCTGGTTCCAGAACTTTTTGTCACCAAAATGTGAGGAAAAAGTGTTTTTTTAGCCAAATTTTGAGGTTTGCAAAGGATTCTGGGTAACAGAACCTGGTCAGAGCCCCACAAGTCACCCCATCGTGGATTCCCCTAGGTCTCTAGTTTAAAAAAATGCACAGTTTGGTAGGTTTCCCTAGGTGCCGGCTGAGCTAGAGGCCAAAATCTACAGGTAGGCACTTTGTAAAAAAACACCTCTGTTTTCTTTCAAAAAATGTGATGTGTCCACGTTGCGTTTTGGGGCATTTCCTGTCGCGGGCGCTAAGCCTACCCACACAAGTGAGGTATCCTTTTTATCGGGAAACTTTGGAGAACGCTGGGTGGAAGTCAATTTGTGGCTCCTCTCAGATTCCAGAACTTTCTGTCACCGAAATGTGAGGAAAACGTGTTTTTTTGCCAATTTTTGAGGTTTGCAAAGGATTCTGGGTAACAGAACCTGGTCAGAGCCCCACAAGTCACCCCATCTTGGATTCCCCTAGGTCTCTAGTTTTTAAAAATGCACAGGTTTAGTAGGTGCCCCTAGGTGCCGGATGAGCTAGAGGCCAAAATCTACAGGTAGGCACTTTGCAAAAACCACCTCTGTTTTCTTAAAAATAATGTGATGTGTCAACGTTGCGTTTTGGGGCATTTACTGTCGCGGGCGCTAGGCCTACCCACTCAAGTGAGGTATCATTTTTAGCGGGAGACTTGGGGGAACGCTGGGTAGAAGGAATTTTGTGGCTCCTCTCTGGTTCCAGAACTTTCTGTCACCAAAATGTGAGGAAAAGGTGTTTTTTTAGCCAAATTTTGAGGTTTGCAAAGGATTCTGGGTAACAGAACCTGGTCAGAGCCCCACAAGTCACCCCAGCCTGGATTCCCCTAGGTCTCTAGTTTTAAAAAATGCACAGGTTTGGTAGGTTTCCCTAGGTGTCGGCTGAGCTAGAGGCCAAAATCTACAGTTAGGCACTTTGCAAAAAACACCTCTGTTTTCTTTAAAAAAATGTGATGTGTCCACGTTGCGTTTTGGGGCATTTCCTGTCGCGGGCGCTAGGCCTACCCACACAAGTGAGGTATCATTTTTAGCGGGAGACTTGGGGGAATGCTGGGTGGAAGGAAATTTGTGGCTCCTCTCTGGTTCCAGAACTTTCTGTCACCAAAATGTGAGGAAAAAGTGTTTTTTTAGCCAAATTTTGAGGTTTGCAAAGGATTCTGGGTAACAGAACCTGGTCAGAGCCCCACAAGTCACCCCATCTTGGATTCCCCTAGCTCTCTAGTTTAAAAAAATGCACAGGTTTGGTAGGTTTCCCTAGGTGCCGGCTGAGCTAGAGGCCAAAATCTACAGGTAGGCACTTTGCAAAAAACACCTCTGTTTTCTTTCAAAAAATGTGATGTGTCCACGTTGCGTTTTGGGGCATTTCCTGTTGCGGGCGCTAGGCCTAACCACACAAGTCAGGTATCATTTTTATCGGGAGACTAGGGGGAACGCTGGGTGGAAGGAAATTTGTGGCTCCTCTCTGGTTCCAGAACTTTCTGTCACCAAAATGTGAGGAAAAAGTGTTTTTTTAGCCAAATTTTGAGGTTTGCAAAGGATTCCGGGTAACAGAACCTGATCAGAGCCCCACAAGTCACTCCATCTTGGATTCCCCTAGGTCTCTAGTTTTCAAAAATGCACAGGTTTGGTAGGTTTCCCTAGGTGCCGGCTGAGCTAGAGGCCAAAATCTACAGGTAGGCACTTTGTTAAAAACACCTCTGTTTTCTTTCAAAAAATGTGATGTGTCCACGTTGCGTTTTGGGGCATTTCCTGTCGCGGGCGCTAGGCCTACCCACACAAGTGAGGTATCATTTTTATCGGGAGACTTGGGGGAACGCTGGGTGGAAGGAAATTTGTGGCTCCTCTCTGGTTCCAGAACTTTCTGTCACCGAAAGGTGAGGAAAACGTGTTTTTTTTGCAAACGTTTGAGGTTTGCAAAGGATTCTGGGTAACAGAACCTGGTCAGAGCCCCACAAGTCACCCCATCTTGGATTCCCCTAGGTCTCTAGTTTTAAAAAATGCACAGGTTTAGTAGGTGTCCCTAGGTGCCGGCTGAGCTAGAGGCCAAAATCTACAGGTAGGCACTTTGCAAAAAACACCTCTGTTTTCTTAAAATAAATGTGATGTGTCCACGTTGCGTTTTGGGGCATTTCCTGTCGCGGGCGCTAGGCCTACCCACACAAGTGAGGTATCATTTTTAGCGGGAGACTTGGGGGAACGCTGGGTGGAAGGAAATTTGTGGCTCCTCTCTGGTTCCAAAACTTTCTGTCACCAAAATGTGAGGAAAAAGTGTTTTTTTAGCCAAATTTTGAGGTTTGCAAAGGATTCTGGGTAACAGAACCTGGTCAGAGCCCCACAAGTCACCCCATCCTGGATTCCCCTAGGTCTCTAGTTTTAAAGAATGCACAGGTTTGGTAGGTTTCCCTAGGTGCCGGCTGAGCTAGAGGCCAAAATCTACAGGTAGGCACTTTGTAAAAAACACCTCTGTTTTCTTTCAAAAAATGTGATGTGTCAACGTTGCGTTTTGGGGCATTTCCTGTTGCGGGCGCTAGGCCTATCCACACAAGTGAGGTATCATTTGTATCGGGAGACTTGGGGGAACGCTGGGTGGAAGTCAATTTGTGGCTCCTCTCAGATTCCAGAACTTTCTGTCACCGAAATGTGAGGAAAAAGTGTTTTTTTGCCAATTTTTGAGGTTTGCAAAGGATTCTGGGTAACAGAACCTGGTCAGAGCCCCACAAGTCACCCCATCTTGGATTCCCCTAGGTCTCTAGTTTTTAAAAATGCACAGGTTTAGTAGGTGCCCCTAGGTGCCGGATGAGCTAGAGGCCAAAATCTACAGGTAGGCACTTTGCAAAAAACACCTCTGTTTTCTTAAAAATAATGTGATGTGTCAACGTTGCGTTTTGGGGCATTTACTGTCGCGGGCGCTAGGCCTACCCACTCAAGTGAGGTATCATTTTTAGCGGGAGACTTGGGGGAACGCTGGGTGGAAGGAAATTTGTGGCTCCTCTCTGGTTCCAGAACTTTCTGTCACCAAAATGTGAGGAAAAGGTGTTTTTTTAGCCAAATTTTGAGGTTTGCAAAGGATTCTGGGTAACAGAACCTGGTCAGAGCCCCACAAGTCACCCCATCTTGGATTCCCCTAGGTGTCTAGTTTTCAAACATGCACAGGTTTGGTAGGTTTCCCTAGGTGCCGGCTGAGCTAGAGGCCAAAATCTACAGGTAGGCACTTTGCAAAAAACATCTCTGTTTTCTTTCAAAAAATGTGATGTGTCAACGTTGCGTTTTGGGGCATTTCCTGTTGCGGGCGCTAGGCCTATCCACACAAGTGAGGTATCATTTGTATCGGGAGACTTGGGGGAACGCTGGGTGGAAGGAAATTTGTGGCTCCTCTCTGGTTCCAGAACTTTCTGTCACCAAAATGTGAGCAAAAAGTGTTTTTTTAGCCAGCTTTTGAGGTTTGCAAAGGATTCTGGGTAACAGAACCTGGTCAGAGCCCCACAAGTCACCCCATCTTGGATTCCCCTAGCTCTCTAGTTTAAAAAAATGCACAGGTTTGGTAGGTTTCCCTAGGTGCCGGCTGAGCTAGAGGCCAAAATCTACAGGTAGGCACTTTGCAAAAAACATCTCTGTTTTCTTTCAAAAAATGTGATGTGTCCACGTTGCGTTTTGGGGCCTTTCCTGTTGCGGGCGCTAGGCCTATCCACACAAGTGAGGTATCATTTGTATCGGGAGACTTGGGGGAACGCTGGGTGGAAGGAAATTTGTGGCTCCTCTCTGGTTCCAGAACTTTCTGTCACCAAAATGTGAGGAAAAAGTATTTTTTTAGCCAAATTTTGAGGTTTGCAAAGGATTCCGGGTAACAGAACCTGATCAGAGCCCCACAAGTCACCCCATCTTGGATTCCCCTAGGTCTCTAGTTTTCAAAAATGCACAGGTTTGGTAGGTTTCCCTAGGTGCCGGCTGAGCTAGAGGCCAAAATCTACAGGTAGGCACTTTGTTAAAAACACCTCTGTTTTCTTTCAAAAAATGTGATGTGTCCACGTTGTGTTTTGGGGCATTTCCTGTCGCGGGCGCTAGGCCTACCCACACAAGTGAGGTATCATTTTTATCGGGAGACTTGGGGGAACGCTGGGTGGAAGGAAATTTGTGGCTCCTCTCTGGTTCCAGAACTTTCTGTCACCAAAATGTGAGGAAAAAGTGGTTTTTTAGCCAAATTTTGAGGTTTGCAAAGGATTCTGGGTAACAGAACCTGGTCAGAGCCCCAGAAGTCACCCCATCTTGGATTTCCCTAGGTCTCTAGTTTTCAAAAATGCACAGGTTTGTTAGGTTTCCCTAGGTGCCGGCTGAGCTAGAGGCCAAAATCTACAGGTAGGCACTTTGAAAAAAAACACCTCTGTTTTCTTTAAAAAAATGTGATGTGTCCACGTTGCGTTTCGGGGCATTTCTTGTCGTGGGCGCTAGGCCTACCCACACAAGTGAGGTATCATTTTTATCGGGAGACTTGGGGGAACGCTGGGTGGAAGGAAATTTGTGGCTCCTCTCTGGTTCCAGAACTTTCTGTCACCGAAAGGTGAGGAAAACGTGTTTTTTTTGCAAACGTTTGAGGTTTGCAAAGGATTCTGGGTAACAGAACCTGGTCAGAGCCCCACAAGTCACCCCATCTTGGATTCCCCTAGGTCTCTAGTTTTAAAAAATGCACAGGTTTAGTAGGTGTCCCTAGGTGCCGGCTGAGCGAGAGGCCAAAATCTACAGGTAGGCACTTTGCAAAAAACACCTCTGTTTTCTTAAAATAAATGTGATGTGTCCACGTTGCGTTTTGGGGCATTTCCTGTCGCGGGCGCTAGGCCTACCCACACAAGTGAGGTATCATTTTTAGCGGGAGACTTGGGGGAACGCTGGGTGGAAGGAAATTTGTGGCTCCTCTCTGGTTCCAAAACTTTCTGTCACCAAAATGTGAGGAAAAAGTGTTTTTTTAGCCAAATTTTGAGGTTTGCAAAGGATTCTGGGTAACAGAACCTGGTCAGAGCCCCACAAGTCACCCCATCCTGGATTCCCCTAGGTCTCTAGTTTTCAAAAATGCACAGGTTTGGTAGGTTTCCCTAGGTGCCGGCTGATCTAGAGGCCAAAATCTACAGGTAGGCACTTTGCAAAAAACATCTCTGTTTTCTTTCAAAAAATGTGATGTGTCAACGTTGCGTTTTGGGGCCTTTCCTGTTGCGGGCGCTAGGCCTATCCACACAAGTGAGGTATCATTTGTATCGGGAGACTTGGGGGAACGCTGGGTGGAAGGAAATTTGTGGCTCCTCTCTGGTTCCAGAACTTTCTGTCACCAAAATGTGAGGAAAAAGTGTTTTTTTAGCCAGCTTTTGAGGTTTGCAAAGGATTCTGGGTAACAGAACCTGGTCAGAGCCCCACGAATCACCCCATCTTGGATTCCCCTAGCTCTCTAGTTTAAAAAAATGCACAGGTTTGGTAGGTTTCCCTAGGTGCCGGCTGAGCTAGAGGCCAAAATCTACAGGTAGGCACTTTGCAAAAAACATCTCTGTTTTCTTTCAAAAAATGTGATGTGTCAACGTTGCGTTTTGGGGCCTTTCCTGTTGCGGGCGCTAGGCCTATCCACACAAGTGAGGTATCATTTGTATCGGGAGACTTGGGGGAACGCTGGGTGGAAGGAAATTTGTGGCTCCTCTCTGGTTCCAGAACTTTCTGTCACCAAAATGTGAGGAAAAAGTATTTTTTTAGCCAAATTTTGAGGTTTGCAAAGGATTCCGGGTAACAGAACCTGATCAGAGCCCCACAAGTCACCCCATCTTGGATTCCCCTAGGTCTCTAGTTTTAAAAAATGCACAGGTTTGGTAGGTTTCCCTAGGTGCCGGCTGAGCTAGAGGCCAAAATCTACAGGTAGGCACTTTGTTAAAAACACCTCTGTTTTCTTTCAAAAAATGTGATGTGTCCACGTTGCGTTTTGGGGCATTTCCTGTCGCGGGCGCTAGGCCTACCCACACAAGTGAGGTATCATTTTTATCGGGAGACTTGGGGGAACGCTGGGTGGAAGGAAATTTGTGGCTCCTCTCTGGTTCCAGAACTTTCTGTCACCAAAATGTGAGGAAAAAGTGTTTTTTTAGCCAAATTTTGAGGTTTGCAAAGGATTCTGGGTAACAGAACCTGATCAGAGCCCCAGAAGTCACCCCATCTTGGATTCCCCTAGGTCTCTAGTTTTCAAAAATGCACAGGTTTGTTAGGTTTCCCTAGGTGCCGGCTGAGCTAGAGGCCAAAATCTACAGGTAGGCACTTTGTAAAAAACACCTCTGTTTTCTTTAAAAAAATGTGATGTGTCCACGTTGCGTTTCGGGGCATTTCCTGTCGCGGGCGCTAGGCCTACCCACACAAGTGAGGTATCATTTTTATCGGGAGACTTGGGGGAACGCTGGGTGGAAGGAAATTTGTGGCTCCTCTCTGGTTCCAGAACTTTCTGTCACCGAAAGGTGAGGAAAACGTGTTTTTTTTGCAAACGTTTGAGGTTTGCAAAGGATTCTGGGTAACAGAACCTGGTCAGAGCCCCACAAGTCACCCCATCGTGGATTCCCCTAGGTCTCTAGTTTTCAAAAATGCACAGTTTGGTAGGTTTCCCTAGGTGCCGGCTGAGCTAGAGGCCAAAATCTACAGGTAGGCACTTTGTAAAAAAACACCTCTGTTTTCTTTCAAAAAATGTGATGTGTCCACGTTGCGTTTTGGGGCATTTCCTGTCGCTGGCGCTAAGCCTACCCACACAAGTGAGGTATCCTTTTTATCGGGAAACTTTAGAGAACGCTGGGTGGAAGTCAATTTGTGGCTCCTCTCAGATTCCAGAACTTTCTGTCACCGAAATGTGAGGAAAACTTGTTTTTTTGCTAAATTTTTGAGGTTTGCAAAGGATTCTGGGTAACAGAACCTGGTCAGAGCCCCACAAGTCACCCCATCTTGGATTCCCCTAGGTCTCTAGTTTTTAAAAATGCACAGGTTTAGTAGGTGCCCCTAGGTGCCGGATGAGCTAGAGGCCAAAATCTACAGGTAGGCACTTTGCAAAAAACACCTCTGTTTTCTTAAAAAAAATGTGATGTGTCAACGTTGCGTTTTGGGGCATTTACTGTCGCGGGCGCTAGGCCTACCCACTCAAGTGAGGTATCATTTTTAGCGGGAGACTTGGGGGAACGCTGGGTGGAAGGAAATTTGTGGCTCCTCTCTGGTTCCAGAACTTTCTGTCACCAAAATGTGAGGAAAAGGTGTTTTTTTAGCCAAATTTTGAGGTTTGCAAAGGATTCTGGGTAACAGAACCTGGTCAGAGCCCCACAAGTCACCCCATCCTGGATTCCCCTAGGTCTCTAGTTTTAAAAAATGCACAGGTTTGGTAGGTTTCCCTAGGTGCCGGCTGAGCTAGAGGCCAAAATCTACAGTTAGGCACTTTGCAAAAAACACCTCTGTTTTCTTTAAAAAAATGTGATGTGTCCACGTTGCGTTTTGGGGCATTTCCTGTCGCGGGCGCTAGGCCTACCCACACAAGTGAGGTATCATTTTTAGCGGGAGACTTGGGGGAATGCTGGGTGGAAGGAAATTTGTGGCTCCTCTCTGGTTCCAGAACTTTCTGTCACCAAAATGTGAGGAAAAAGTGTTTTTTTAGCCAAATTTTGAGGTTTGCAAAGGATTCTGGGTAACAGAACCTGGTCAGAGCCCCACAAGTCACCCCATCTTGGATTCCCCTAGGTGTCTAGTTTTCAAACATGCACAGGTTTGGTAGGTTTCCCTAGGTGCCGGCTGAGCTAGAGGCCAAAATCTACAGGTAGGCACTTTGCAAAAAACATCTCTGTTTTCTTTCAAAAAATGTGATGTGTCAACGTTGGGTTTTGGGGCATTTCCTGTTGCGGGCGCTAGGCCTATCCACACAAGTGAGGTATCATTTGTATCGGGAGACTTGGGGGAACGCTGGGTGGAAGGAAATTTGTGGCTCCTCTCTGGTTCCAGAACTTTCTGTCACCAAAATGTGAGGAAAAAGTGTTTTTTTAGCCAGCTTTTGAGGTTTGCAAAGGATTCTGGGTAACAGAACCTGGTCAGAGCCCCACAAGTCACCCCATCTTGGATTCCCCTAGCTCTCTAGTTTAAAAAAATGCACAGGTTTGGTAGGTTTCCCTAGGTGCCGGCTGAGCTAGAGGCCAAAATCTACAGGTAGGCACTTTGCAAAAAACACCTCTGTTTTCTTTAAAAAAATGTGATGTGTCCACGTTGCGTTTTGGGGCATTTCCTGTTGCGGGCGCTAGGCCTACCCACACAAGTGAGGTATCATTTTTATCGGGAGACTAGGGGGAACGCTGGGTGGAAGGAAATTTGTGGCTCCTCTCTGGTTCCAGAACTATCTGTCACCAAAATGTGAGGAAAAAGTGTTTTTTTAGCCAAATTTTGAGGTTTGCAAAGGATTCTGGGTAACAGAACCTGATCAGAGCCCCACAAGTCACCCCATCTTGGATTCCCCTAGGTCTCTATTTTTCAAAAATGCACAGGTTTGGTAGGTTTCCCTAGGTGCGGGCTGAGCTAGAGGCCAAAATCTACAGGTAGGCACTTTGTTAAAAACACCTCTGTTTTCTTTAAAAAAATGTGATGTGTCCACGTTGCGTTTTGGGGCATTTCCTGTCGCGGGCGCTAGGCCTACCCACACTAATGAGGTATCATTTTTATCGGGAGACTTGGGGGAACGCTGGGTGGAAGGAAATTTGTGGCTCCTCTCTGGTTCCAGAACTTTCTGTCACCAAAATGTGAGGAAAAAGTGTTTTTTTAGCCAAATATTGAGGTTTGCAAAGGATTCTGGGTAACAGAACCTGGTCAGAGCCCCAGAAGTCACCCCATCTTGGATTCCCCTAGGTCTCTAGTTTTCAAAAATGCACAGGTTTGTTAGGTTTCCCTAGGTGCCGGCTGAGCTAGAGGCCAAAATCTACAGGTAGGCACTTTGAAAAAAAACACCTCTGTTTTCTTTAAAAAAATGTGATGTGTCCACGTTGCGTTTCGGGGCATTTCTTGTCGTGGGCGCTAGGCCTACCCACACAAGTGAGGTATCATTTTTATCGGGAGACTTGGGGGAACGCTGGGTGGAAGGAAATTTGTGGCTCCTCTCTGGTTCCAGAACTTTCTGTCACCGAAAGGTGAGGAAAACGTGTTTTTTTTGCAAACGTTTGAGGTTTGCAAAGGATTCTGGGTAACAGAACCTGGTCAGAGCCCCACAAGTCACCCCATCTTGGATTCCCCTAGGTCTCTAGTTTTTAAAAATGCACAGGTTTAGTAGGTGTCCCTAGGTGCCGGCTGAGCTAGAGGCCAAAATCTACAGGTAGGCACTTTGCAAAAAACACCTCTGTTTTCTTAAAATAAATGTGATGTGTCCACGTTGCGTTTTGGGGCATTTCCTGTCGCGGGCGCTAGGCCTACCCACACAAGTGAGGTATCATTTTTAGCGGGAGACTTGGGGGAACGCTGGGTGGAAGGAAATTTGTGGCTCCTCTCTGGTTCCAAAACTTTCTGTCATCAAAATGTGAGGAAAAAGTGTTTTTTTAGCCAAATTTTGAGGTTTGCAAAGGATTCTGGGTAACAGAACCTGGTCAGAGCCCCACAAGTCACCCCATCCTGGATTCCCCTAGGTCTCTAGTTTTAAAGAATGCACAGGTTTGGTAGGTTTCCCTAGGTGCCGGCTGAGCTAGAGGCCAAAATCTACAGGTAGGCACTTTGCAAAAAACACCTCTGTTTTCTTTAAAAAAATGTGATGTGTCCACGTTGCGTTTTGGGGCATTTCCTGTTGCGGGCGCTAGGCCTATCCACACAAGTGAGGTATCATTTGTATCGGGAGACTTGGGGGAACGCTGGGTGGAAGGAAATTTGTGGCTCCTCTCTGGTTCCAGAACTTTCTGTCACCAAAATGTGAGGAAAAAGTGTTTTTTTAGCCAGCTTTTGAGGTTTGCAAAGGATTCTGGGTAACAGAACCTGGTCAGTGCCCCCAAGTCACCCCATCTTGGATTCCCCTAGCTCTCTAGTTTAAAAAAATGCACAGGTTTGGTAGGTTTCCCTAGGTGCCGGCTGAGCTAGAGGCCAAAATCTACAGGTAGGCACTTTGCAAAAAACACCTCTGTTTTCTTTAAAAAAATGTGATGTGTCCACGTTGCGTTTTGGGGCCTTTCCTGTCGCGGGCGCTAGGCCTACCCACACAGGTGAGGTATCATTTTTATCGGGAGACTAGGGGGAACGCTGGGTGGAAGGAAATTTGTGGCTCCTCTCTGGTTCCAGAACTTTCTGTCACCAAAATGTGAGGAAAAAGTATTTTTTTAGCCAAATTTTGAGGTTTGCAAAGGATTCCGGGTAACAGAACCTGATCAGAGCCCCACAAGTCACCCCATCTTGGATTCCCCTAGGTCTCTAGTTTTCAAAAATGCACAGGTTTGGTAGGTTTCCCTAGGTGCCGGCTGAGCTAGAGGCCAAAATCTACAGGTAGGCACTTTGTTAAAAACACCTCTGTTTTCTTTCAAAAAATGTGATGTGTCCACGTTGCGTTTCGGGGCATTTCCTGTCGCGGGCGCTAGGCCTACCCACACAAGTGAGGTATCATTTTTATCGGGAGACTTGGGGGAACGCTGGGTGGAAGGAAATTTGTGGCTCCTCTCTGGTTCCAGAACTTTCTGTCACCGAAAGGTGAGGAAAACGTGTTTTTTTTGCAAACGTTTGAGGTTTGCAAAGGATTCTGGGTAACAGAACCTGGTCAGAGCCCCACAAGTCACCCCATCGTGGATTCCCCTAGGTCTCTAGTTTTCAAAAATGCACAGTTTGGTAGGTTTCCCTAGGTGCCGGCTGAGCTAGAGGCCAAAATCTACAGGTAGGCACTTTGTAAAAAAACACCTCTGTTTTCTTTCAAAAAATGTGATGTGTCCACGTTGCGTTTTGGGGCATTTCCTGTCGCTGGCGCTAAGCCTACCCACACAAGTGAGGTATCCTTTTTATCGGGAAACTTTAGAGAACGCTGGGTGGAAGTCAATTTGTGGCTCCTCTCAGATTCCAGAACTTTCTGTCACCGAAATGTGAGGAAAACTTGTTTTTTTGCTAAATTTTTGAGGTTTGCAAAGGATTCTGGGTAACAGAACCTGGTCAGAGCCCCACAAGTCACCCCATCTTGGATTCCCCTAGGTCTCTAGTTTTTAAAAATGCACAGGTTTAGTAGGTGCCCCTAGGTGCCGGATGAGCTAGAGGCCAAAATCTACAGGTAGGCACTTTGCAAAAAACACCTCTGTTTTCTTAAAAAAAATGTGATGTGTCAACGTTGCGTTTTGGGGCATTTACTGTCGCGGGCGCTAGGCCTACCCACTCAAGTGAGGTATCATTTTTAGCGGGAGACTTGGGGGAACGCTGGGTGGAAGGAAATTTGTGGCTCCTCTCTGGTTCCAGAACTTTCTGTCACCAAAATGTGAGGAAAAGGTGTTTTTTTAGCCAAATTTTGAGGTTTGCAAAGGATTCTGGGTAACAGAACCTGGTCAGAGCCCCACAAGTCACCCCATCCTGGATTCCCCTAGGTCTCTAGTTTTAAAAAATGCACAGGTTTGGTAGGTTTCCCTAGGTGCCGGCTGAGCTAGAGGCCAAAATCTACAGTTAGGCACTTTGCAAAAAACACCTCTGTTTTCTTTAAAAAAATGTGATGTGTCCACGTTGCGTTTTGGGGCATTTCCTGTCGCGGGCGCTAGGCCTACCCACACAAGTGAGGTATCATTTTTAGCGGGAGACTTGGGGGAATGCTGGGTGGAAGGAAATTTGTGGCTCCTCTCTGGTTCCAGAACTTTCTGTCACCAAAATGTGAGGAAAAAGTGTTTTTTTAGCCAAATTTTGAGGTTTGCAAAGGATTCTGGGTAACAGAACCTGGTCAGAGCCCCACAAGTCACCCCATCTTGGATTCCCCTAGGTGTCTAGTTTTCAAACATGCACAGGTTTGGTAGGTTTCCCTAGGTGCCGGCTGAGCTAGAGGCCAAAATCTACAGGTAGGCACTTTGCAAAAAACATCTCTGTTTTCTTTCAAAAAATGTGATGTGTCAACGTTGGGTTTTGGGGCATTTCCTGTTGCGGGCGCTAGGCCTATCCACACAAGTGAGGTATCATTTGTATCGGGAGACTTGGGGGAACGCTGGGTGGAAGGAAATTTGTGGCTCCTCTCTGGTTCCAGAACTTTCTGTCACCAAAATGTGAGGAAAAAGTGTTTTTTTAGCCAGCTTTTGAGGTTTGCAAAGGATTCTGGGTAACAGAACCTGGTCAGAGCCCCACAAGTCACCCCATCTTGGATTCCCCTAGCTCTCTAGTTTAAAAAAATGCACAGGTTTGGTAGGTTTCCCTAGGTGCCGGCTGAGCTAGAGGCCAAAATCTACAGGTAGGCACTTTGCAAAAAACACCTCTGTTTTCTTTAAAAAAATGTGATGTGTCCACGTTGCGTTTTGGGGCATTTCCTGTTGCGGGCGCTAGGCCTACCCACACAAGTGAGGTATCATTTTTATCGGGAGACTAGGGGGAACGCTGGGTGGAAGGAAATTTGTGGCTCCTCTCTGGTTCCAGAACTATCTGTCACCAAAATGTGAGGAAAAAGTGTTTTTTTAGCCAAATTTTGAGGTTTGCAAAGGATTCTGGGTAACAGAACCTGATCAGAGCCCCACAAGTCACCCCATCTTGGATTCCCCTAGGTCTCTATTTTTCAAAAATGCACAGGTTTGGTAAGTTTCCCTAGGTGCGGGCTGAGCTAGAGGCCAAAATCTACAGGTAGGCACTTTGTTAAAAACACCTCTGTTTTCTTTTAAAAAATGTGATGTGTCCACGTTGCGTTTTGGGGCATTTCCTGTCGCGGGCGCTAGGCCTACCCACACTAATGAGGTATCATTTTTATCGGGAGACTTGGGGGAACGCTGGGTGGAAGGAAATTTGTGGCTCCTCTCTGGTTCCAGAACTTTCTGTCACCAAAATGTGAGGAAAAAGTGTTTTTTTAGCCAAATATTGAGGTTTGCAAAGGATTCTGGGTAACAGAACCTGGTCAGAGCCCCAGAAGTCACCCCATCTTGGATTCCCCTAGGTCTCTAGTTTTCAAAAATGCACAGGTTTGTTAGGTTTCCCTAGGTGCCGGCTGAGCTAGAGGCCAAAATCTACAGGTAGGCACTTTGAAAAAAAACACCTCTGTTTTCTTTAAAAAAATGTGATGTGTCCACGTTGCGTTTCGGGGCATTTCTTGTCGTGGGCGCTAGGCCTACCCACACAAGTGAGGTATCATTTTTATCGGGAGACTTGGGGGAACGCTGGGTGGAAGGAAATTTGTGGCTCCTCTCTGGTTCCAGAACTTTCTGTCACCGAAAGGTGAGGAAAACGTGTTTTTTTTGCAAACGTTTGAGGTTTGCAAAGGATTCTGGGTAACAGAACCTGGTCAGAGCCCCACAAGTCACCCCATCTTGGATTCCCCTAGGTCTCTAGTTTTTAAAAATGCACAGGTTTAGTAGGTGTCCCTAGGTGCCGGCTGAGCTAGAGGCCAAAATCTACAGGTAGGCACTTTGCAAAAAACACCTCTGTTTTCTTAAAATAAATGTGATGTGTCCACGTTGCGTTTTGGGGCATTTCCTGTCGCGGGCGCTAGGCCTACCCACACAAGTGAGGTATCATTTTTAGCGGGAGACTTGGGGGAACGCTGGGTGGAAGGAAATTTGTGGCTCCTCTCTGGTTCCAAAACTTTCTGTCATCAAAATGTGAGGAAAAAGTGTTTTTTTAGCCAAATTTTGAGGTTTGCAAAGGATTCTGGGTAACAGAACCTGGTCAGAGCCCCACAAGTCACCCCATCCTGGATTCCCCTAGGTCTCTAGTTTTAAAGAATGCACAGGTTTGGTAGGTTTCCCTAGGTGCCGGCTGAGCTAGAGGCCAAAATCTACAGGTAGGCACTTTGCAAAAAACACCTCTGTTTTCTTTAAAAAAATGTGATGTGTCCACGTTGCGTTTTGGGGCATTTCCTGTTGCGGGCGCTAGGCCTATCCACACAAGTGAGGTATCATTTGTATCGGGAGACTTGGGGGAACGCTGGGTGGAAGGAAATTTGTGGCTCCTCTCTGGTTCCAGAACTTTCTGTCACCAAAATGTGAGGAAAAAGTGTTTTTTTAGCCAGCTTTTGAGGTTTGCAAAGGATTCTGGGTAACAGAACCTGGTCAGTGCCCCCAAGTCACCCCATCTTGGATTCCCCTAGCTCTCTAGTTTAAAAAAATGCACAGGTTTGGTAGGTTTCCCTAGGTGCCGGCTGAGCTAGAGGCCAAAATCTACAGGTAGGCACTTTGCAAAAAACACCTCTGTTTTCTTTAAAAAAATGTGATGTGTCCACGTTGCGTTTTGGGGCCTTTCCTGTCGCGGGCGCTAGGCCTACCCACACAGGTGAGGTATCATTTTTATCGGGAGACTAGGGGGAACGCTGGGTGGAAGGAAATTTGTGGCTCCTCTCTGGTTCCAGAACTTTCTGTCACCAAAATGTGAGGAAAAAGTATTTTTTTAGCCAAATTTTGAGGTTTGCAAAGGATTCCGGGTAACAGAACCTGATCAGAGCCCCACAAGTCACCCCATCTTGGATTCCCCTAGGTCTCTAGTTTTCAAAAATGCACAGGTTTGGTAGGTTTCCCTAGGTGCCGGCTGAGCTAGAGGCCAAAATCTACAGGTAGGCACTTTGTTAAAAACACCTCTGTTTTCTTTCAAAAAATGTGATGTGTCCACGTTGCGTTTTGGGGCATTTCCTGTCGCGGGCGCTAGGCCTACCCACACAAGTGAGGTATCATTTTTATCGGGAGACTTGGGGGAACGCTGGGTGGAAGGAAATTTGTGGCTCCTCTCTGGTTCCAGAACTTTCTGTCACCAAAATGTGAGGAAAAAGTGTTTTTTTAGCCAAATTTTGAGGTTTGCAAAGGATTCTGGGTAACAGAACCTGGTCAGAGCCCCAGAAGTCACCCCATCTTGGATTCCCCTAGGTCTCTAGTTTTCAAAAATGCACAGGTTTGTTAGGTTTCCCTAGGTGCCGGCTGAGCTAGAGGCCAAAATCTACAGGTAGGCACTTTGTAAAAAACACCTCTGTTTTCTTTAAAAAAATGTGATGTGTCCACGTTGCGTTTCGGGGCATTTCCTGTCGTGGGCGCTAGGCCTACCCACACAAGTGAGGTATCATTTTTATCGGGAGACTTGGGGGAACGCTGGGTGGAAGGAAATTTGTGGCTCCTCTCTGGTTCCAGAACTTTCTGTCACCGAAAGGTGAGGAAAATGTGTTTTTTTTGCAAACGTTTGAAGTTTGCAAAGGATTCTGGGTAACAGAACCTGGTCAGAGCCCCACAAGTCACCCCATCTTGGATTCCCCTAGGTCTCTAGTTTTTAAAAATGCACAGGTTTAGTAGGTGTCCCTAGGTGCCGGCTGAGCTAGAGGCCAAAATCTACAGGTAGGCACTTTGCAAAAAACACCTCTGTTTTCTTAAAATAAATGTGATGTGTCCACGTTGCTTTTTGGGGCATTTCCTGTCGCGGGCGCTAGGCCTACCCACACAAGTGAGGTATCATTTTTAGCGGGAGACTTGGGGGAACGCTGGGTGGAAGGAAATTTGTGGCTCCTCTCTGGTTCCAAAACTTTCTGTCACCAAAATGTGAGGAAAAAGTGTTTTTTTAGCCAAATGTTGAGGTTTGCAAAGGATTCTGGGTAACAGAACCTGGTCAGAGCCCCACAAGTCACCCCATCCTGGATTCCCCTAGGTCTCTAGTTTTAAAGAATGCACAGGTTTGGTAGGTTTCCCTAGGTGCCGGCTGAGCTAGAGGCCAAAATCTACAGGTAGGCACTTTGCAAAAAACACCTCTGTTTTCTTTAAAAAAATGTGATGTGTCCACGTTGCGTTTTGGGGCATTTCCTGTCGCGGGCGCTAGGCCTACCCACACAAGTGAGGTATCATTTTTAGCGGGAGACTTGGGGGAACGCTGGGTGGAAGGAAATTTGTGGCTCCTCTCTGGTTCCAGAACTTTCTGTCACCAAAATGTGAGGAAAAAGTGTTTTTTTAGCCAAATTTTGAGGTTTGCAAAGGATTCTGGGTAACAGAACCTGGTCAGAGCCCCACAAGTCACCCCATCTTGGATTCCCCTAGGTGTCTAGTTTTCAAACATGCACAGGTTTGGTAGGTTTCCCTAGGTGCCGGCTGAGCTAGAGGCCAAAATCTACAGGTAGGCACTTTGCAAAAAACACCTCTGTTTTCTTTCAAAAAATGTGATGTGTCAACGTTGCGTTTTGGGGCATTTCCTGTTGCGGGCGCTAGGCCTACCCACACAAGTGAGGTATCATTTGTATCGGGAGACTTGGGGGAACGCTGAGTGGAAGGAAATTTGTGGCTCCTCTCTGGTTCCAGAACTTTCTGTCACCAAAATGTGAGGAAAAAGTGTTTTTTCAGCCAGCTTTTGAGGTTTGCAAAGGCTTCTGGGTAACAGAACCTGGTCAGAGCCCCACAAGTCACCCCATCTTGGATTCCCCTAGCTCCCTAGTTTAAAAAAATGCACAGGTTTGGTAGGTTTCCCTAGGTGCCGGCTGAGCTAGAGGCCAAAATCTACAGGTAGGCACTTTGCAAAAAACACCTCTGTTTTCTTTAAAAAAATGTGATGTGTCCACGTTGCGTTTTGGGGCATTTCCTGTCGCGGGCGCTAGGCCTACCCACACAAGTGAGGTATCATTTTTATCGGGAGACTTGGGGGAACGCTGGGTGGAAGGAAATTTGTGGCTCCTCTCTGGTTCCAGAACTTTCTGTCACCAAAATGTGAGGAAAAAGTGTTTTTTTAGCCAACTTTTGAGGTTTGCAAAGGATTCTGGGTAACAGAACCTGTTCAGAGCCCCACAAGTCACCCCATCTTGGATTCCCCTAGCTCTCTAGTTTTAAAAAATGCACAGGTTTGGTAGGTTTCCCTAGGTGCCGGCTGAGCTAGAGGCCAAAATCTACAGGTAGGCACTTTGCAAAAAACACCTATGTTTTCTTTTAAAAAATGTGATGTGTCCACGTTGCGTTTTGGGGCATTTCCTGTCGCGGGCGCTAAGCCTACCCACACAAGTGAGGTATCATTTTTAGCGGGAGACTTGGGGGAACGCTGGGTGGAAGGAAATTGGTGGCTCCTCTCTGGTTCCAGAACTTTCTGTCACCAAAATGTGAGGAAAAAGGGGTTTTTTAGCCAACTTTTGAGGTTTGCAAAGAATTCTGGGTAAAAGAACCTAGTCAGAGCCCCAAAAGTCACGCCATCTTGGATTCCCCTAGGTCTCTAGTTTTCAAAAATGCACAGGTTTGGTAGGTTTCCCTAGGTGCCGGCTGAGCTAGAGGCCAAAATCTACAGGTAGGCACTTTGTAAAAAACACCTCTGTTTTCTTTCAAAAAATGTGATGTGTCCACGTTGCGTTTTGGGGCATTTCCTGTCGCGGGCACTAGGCCTACCCACACAAGTGAGGTATCATTTTTAGCGGGAGACTTGGGGGAACGCTGAGTGGAAGGAAATTTGTGGCTCCTCTCTGGTTCCAGAACTTTCTGTCACCAAAATGTGAGGAAAAAGTGTTTTTTCAGCCAGCTTTTGAGGTTTGCAAAGGCTTCTGGGTAACAGAACCTGGTCAGAGCCCCACAAGTCACCCCATCTTGGATTCCCCTAGCTCCCTAGTTTAAAAAAATGCACAGGTTTGGTAGGTTTCCCTAGGTGCCGGCTGAGCTAGACGCCAAAATCTACAGGTAGGCACTTTGCAAAAAACACCTCTGTTTTCTTTAAAAAAATGTGATGTGTCCACGTTGCGTTTTGGGGCATTTCCTGTCGCGGGCGCTAGGCCTACCCACACAAGTGAGGTATCATTTTTATCGGGAGACTTGGGGGAACGCTGGGTGGAAGGAAATTTGTGGCTCCTCTCTGGTTCCAGAACTTTCTGTCACCAAAATGTGAGGAAAAAGTGTTTTTTTAGCCAAATTTTGAGGTTTGCAAAGGATTCTGGGTAACAGAACCTGATCAGAGCCCCAGAAGTCACCCCATCTTGGATTCCCCTAGGTCTCTAGTTTTCAAAAATGCACAGGTTTGTTAGGTTTCCCTAGGTGCCGGCTGAGCTAGAGGCCAAAATCTACAGGTAGGCACTTTGTAAAAAACACCTCTGTTTTCTTTAAAAAAATATGATGTGTCCACGTTGCGTTTCGGGGCATTTCCTGTCGCGGGCGCTAGGCCTACCCACACAAGTGAGGTATCATTTTTATCGGGAGACTTGGGGGAACGCTGGGTGGAAGGAAATTTGTGGCTCCTCTCTGGTTCCAGAACTTTCTGTCACCGAAAGGTGAGGAAAACGTGTTTTTTTTGCAAACGTTTGAGGTTTGCAAAGGATTCTGGGTAACAGAACCTGGTCAGAGCCCCACAAGTCACCCCATCGTGGATTCCCCTAGGTCTCTAGTTTTCAAAAATGCACAGTTTGGTAGGTTTCCCTAGGTGCCGGCTGAGCTAGAGGCCAAAATCTACAGGTAGGCACTTTGTAAAAAAACACCTCTGTTTTCTTTCAAAAAATGTGATGTGTCCACGTTGAGTTTTGGGGCATTTCCTGTCGCTGGCGCTAAGCCTACCCACACAAGTGAGGTATCCTTTTTATCGGGAAACTTTGGAGAACGCTGGGTGGAAGTCAATTTGTGGCTCCTCTCAGATTCCAGAACTTTCTGTCACCGAAATGTGAGGAAAACTTGTTTTTTTGCTAAATTTTTGAGGTTTGCAAAGGATTCTGGGTAACAGAACCTGGTCAGAGCCCCACAAGTCACCCCATCTTGGATTCCCCTAGGTCTCTAGTTTTTAAAAATGCACAGGTTTAGTAGGTGCCCCTAGGTGCCGGATGAGCTAGAGGCCAAAATCTACAGGTAGGCACTTTGCAAAAAACACCTCTGTTTTCTTAAAAAAAATGTGATGTGTCAACGTTGCGTTTTGGGGCATTTACTGTCGCGGGCGCTAGGCCTACCCACTCAAGTGAGGTATCATTTTTAGCGGGAGACTTGGGGGAACGCTGGGTGGAAGGAAATTTGTGGCTCCTCTCTGGTTCCAGAACTTTCTGTCACCAAAATGTGAGGAAAAGGTGTTTTTTTAGCCAAATTTTGAGGTTTGCAAAGGATTCTGGGTAACAGAACCTGGTCAGAGCCCCACAAGTCACCCCATCCTGGATTCCCCTAGGTCTCTAGTTTTAAAAAATGCACAGGTTTGGTAGTTTTCCCTAGGTGCCGGCTGAGCTAGAGGCCAAAATCTACAGTTAGGCACTTTGCAAAAAACACCTCTGTTTTCTTTAAAAAAATGTGATGTGTCCACGTTGCGTTTTGGGGCATTTCCTGTCGCGGGCGCTAGGCCTACCCACACAAGTGAGGTATCATTTTTAGCGGGAGACTTGGGGGAATGCTGGGTGGAAGGAAATTTGTGGCTCCTCTCTGGTTCCAGAACTTTCTGTCACCAAAATGTGAGGAAAAAGTGTTTTTTTAGCCAAATTTTGAGGTTTGCAAAGGATTCTGGGTAACAGAACCTGGTCAGAGCCCCACAAGTCACCCCATCTTGGATTCCCCTAGGTGTCTAGTTTTCAAACATGCACAGGTTTGGTAGGTTTCCCTAGGTGCCGGCTGAGCTAGAGGCCAAAATCTACAGGTAGGCACTTTGCAAAAAACATCTCTGTTTTCTTTCAAAAAATGTGATGTGTCAACGTTGGGTTTTGGGGCATTTCCTGTTGCGGGCGCTAGGCCTATCCACACAAGTGAGGTATCATTTGTATCGGGAGACTTGGGGGAACGCTGGGTGGAAGGAAATTTGTGGCTCCTCTCTGGTTCCAGAACTTTCTGTCACCAAAATGTGAGGAAAAAGTGTTTTTTTAGCCAGCTTTTGAGGTTTGCAAAGGATTCTGGGTAACAGAACCTGGTCAGAGCCCCACAAGTCACCCCATCTTGGATTCCCCTAGCTCTCTAGTTTAAAAAAATGCACAGGTTTGGTAGGTTTCCCTAGGTGCCGGCTGAGCTAGAGGCCAAAATCTACAGGTAGGCACTTTGCAAAAAACACCTCTGTTTTCTTTAAAAAAATGTGATGTGTCCACGTTGCGTTTTGGGGCATTTCCTGTTGCGGGCGCTAGGCCTACCCACACAAGTGAGGTATCATTTTTATCGGGAGACTAGGGGGAACGCTGGGTGGAAGGAAATTTGTGGCTCCTCTCTGGTTCCAGAACTTTCTGTCACCAAAATGTGAGGAAAAAGTGTTTTTTTAGCCAAATTTTGAGGTTTGCAAAGGATTCTGGGTAACAGAACCTGATCAGAGCCCCACAAGTCACCCCATCTTGGATTCCCCTAGGTCTCTATTTTTCAAAAATGCACAGGTTTGGTAGGTTTCCCTAGGTGCGGGCTGAGCTAGAGGCCAAAATCTACAGGTAGGCACTTTGTTAAAAACACCTCTGTTTTCTTTCAAAAAATGTGATGTGTCCACGTTGCGTTTTGGGGCATTTCCTGTCGCGGGCGCTAGGCCTACCCACACTAATGAGGTATCATTTTTATCGGGAGACTTGGGGGAACGCTGGGTGGAAGGAAATTTGTGGCTCCTCTCTGGTTCCAGAACTTTCTGTCACCAAAATGTGAGGAAAAAGTGTTTTTTTAGCCAAATATTGAGGTTTGCAAAGGATTCTGGGTAACAGAACCTGGTCAGAGCCCCAGAAGTCACCCCATCTTGGATTCCCCTAGGTCTCTAGTTTTCAAAAATGCACAGGTTTGTTAGGTTTCCCTAGGTGCCGGCTGAGCTAGAGGCCAAAATCTACAGGTAGGCACTTTGAAAAAAAACACCTCTGTTTTCTTTAAAAAAATGTGATGTGTCCACGTTGCGTTTCGGGGCATTTCTTGTCGTGGGCGCTAGGCCTACCCACACAAGTGAGGTATCATTTTTATCGGGAGACTTGGGGGAACGCTGGGTGGAAGGAAATTTGTGGCTCCTCTCTGGTTCCAGAACTTTCTGTCACCAAAATGTGAGGAAAAAGTGTTTTTTTAGCCAAATTTTGAGGTTTGCAAAGGATTCTGGGTAACAGAACCTGGTCAGAGCCCCACAAGTCACCCCATCTTGGATTCCCCTAGGTCTCTAGTTTTTAAAAATGCACAGGTTTAGTAGGTGTCCCTAGGTGCCGGCTGAGCTAGAGGCCAAAATCTACAGGTAGGCACTTTGCAAAAAACACCTCTGTTTTCTTAAAATAAATGTGATGTGTCCACGTTGCGTTTTGGGGCATTTCCTGTCGCGGGCGCTAGGCCTACCCACACAAGTGAGGTATCATTTTTAGCGGGAGACTTGGGGGAACGCTGGGTGGAAGGAAATTTGTGGCTCCTCTCTGGTTCCAAAACTTTCTGTCATCAAAATGTGAGGAAAAAGTGTTTTTTTAGCCAAATTTTGAGGTTTGCAAAGGATTCTGGGTAACAGAACCTGGTCAGAGCCCCACAAGTCACCCCATCCTGGATTCCCCTAGGTCTCTAGTTTTAAAGAATGCACAGGTTTGGTAGGTTTCCCTAGGTGCCGGCTGAGCTAGAGGCCAAAATCTACAGGTAGGCACTTTGCAAAAAACACCTCTGTTTTCTTTAAAAAAATGTGATGTGTCCACGTTGCGTTTTGGGGCATTTCCTGTTGCGGGCGCTAGGCCTATCCACACAAGTGAGGTATCATTTGTATCGGGAGACTTGGGGGAACGCTGGGTGGAAGGAAATTTGTGGCTCCTCTCTGGTTCCAGAACTTTCTGTCACCAAAATGTGAGGAAAAAGTGTTTTTTTAGCCAGCTTTTGAGGTTTGCAAAGGATTCTGGGTAACAGAACCTGGTCAGAGCCCCCAAGTCACCCCATCTTGGATTCCCCTAGCTCTCTAGTTTAAAAAAATGCACAGGTTTGGTAGGTTTCCCTAGGTGCCGGCTGAGCTAGAGGCCAAAATCTACAGGTAGGCACTTTGCAAAAAACACCTCTGTTTTCTTTAAAAAAATGTGATGTGTCCACGTTGCGTTTTGGGGCCTTTCCTGTTGCGGGCGCTAGGCCTACCCACACAGGTGAGGTATCATTTTTATCGGGAGACTAGGGGGAACGCTGGGTGGAAGGAAATTTGTGGCTCCTCTCTGGTTCCAGAACTTTCTGTCACCAAAATGTGAGGAAAAAGTGTTTTTTCAGCCAGCTTTTGAGGTTTGCAAAGGCTTCTGGGTAACAGAACCTGGTCAGAGCCCCACAAGTCACCCCATCTTGGATTCCCCTAGCTCCCTAGTTTAAAAAAATGCACAGGTTTAGTAGGTGTCCCTAGGTGCCGGCTGAGCTAGAGGCCAAAATCTACAGGTAGGCACTTTGCAAAAAACACCTCTGTTTTCTTAAAATAAATGTGATGTGTCCACGTTGCGTTTTGGGGCATTTCCTGTCGCGGGCGCTAGGCCTACCCACACAAGTGAGGTATCATTTTTAGCGGGAGACTTGGGGGAACGCTGGGTGGAAGGAAATTTGTGGCTCCTCTCTGGTTCCAGAACTATCTGTCACCAAAATGTGAGGAAAAAGTATTTTTTTAGCCAAATTTTGAGGTTTGCAAAGGATTCCGGGTAACAGAACCTGATCAGAGCCCCACAAGTCACCCCATCTTGGATTCCCCTAGGTCTCTAGTTTTCAAAAATGCACAGGTTTGGTAGGTTTCCCTAGGTGCCGGCTGAGCTAGAGGCCAAAATCTACAGTAGGCACTTTGTTAAAAACACCTCTGTTTTCTTTCAAAAAATGTGATGTGTCCACGTTGCGTTTTGGGGCATTTCCTGTCGCGGGCGCTAGGCCTACCCACACAAGTGAGGTATCATTTTTATCGGGAGACTTGGGGGAACGCTGGGTGGAAGGAAATTTGTGGCTCCTCTCTGGTTCCAGAACTTTCTGTCACCAAAATGTGAGGAAAAAGTGTTTTTTTAGCCAAATTTTGAGGTTTGCAAAGGATTCTGGGTAACAGAACCTGGTCAGAGCCCCAGAAGTCACCCCATCTTGGATTCCCCTAGGTCTCTAGTTTTCAAAAATGCACAGGTTTGTTAGGTTTCCCTAGGTGCCGGCTGAGCTAGAGGCCAAAATCTACAGGTAGGCACTTTGTAAAAAACACCTCTGTTTTCTTTAAAAAAATGTGATGTGTCCACGTTGCGTTTCGGGGCATTTCCTGTCGTGGGCGCTAGGCCTACCCACACAAGTGAGGTATCATTTTTATCGGGAGACTTGGGGGAACGCTGGGTGGAAGGGAATTTGTGGCTCCTCTCTGGTTCCAGAACTTTCTGTCACCGAAAGGTGAGGAAAATGTGTTTTTTTTGCAAACGTTTGAGGTTTGCAAAGGATTCTGGGTAACAGAACCTGGTCAGAGCCCCACAAGTCACCCCATCTTGGATTCCCCTAGGTCTCTAGTTTTTAAAAATGCACAGGTTTAGTAGGTGTCCCTAGGTGCCGGCTGAGCTAGAGGCCAAAATCTACAGGTAGGCACTTTGCAAAAAACACCTCTGTTTTCTTAAAATAAATGTGATGTGTCCACGTTGCTTTTTGGGGCATTTCCTGTCGCGGGCGCTAGGCCTACCCACACAAGTGAGGTATCATTTTTAGCGGGAGACTTGGGGGAACGCTGGGTGGAAGGAAATTTGTGGCTCCTCTCTGGTTCCAGAACTTTCTGTCACCAAAATGTGAGGAAAAAGTGTTTTTTCAGCCAGCTTTTGAGGTTTGCAAAGGCTTCTGGGTAACAGAACCTGGTCAGAGCCCCACAAGTCACCCCATCTTGGATTCCCCTAGCTCCCTAGTTTAAAAAAATGCACAGGTTTGGTAGGTTTCCCTAGGTGCCGGCTGAGCTAGAGGCCAAAATCTACAGGTAGGCACTTTGCAAAAAACACCTCTGTTTTCTTTAAAAAAATGTGATGTGTCCACGTTGCGTTTTGGGGCATTTCCTGTCGCGGGCGCTAGGCCTACCCACACAAGTGAGGTATCATTTTTATCGGGAGACTTGGGGGAACGCTGGGTGGAAGGAAATTTGTGGCTCCTCTCTGGTTCCAGAACTTTCTGTCACCAAAATGTGAGGAAAAAGTGTTTTTTTAGCCAACTTTTGAGGTTTGCAAAGGATTCTGGGTAACAGAACCTGTTCAGAGCCCCACAAGTCACCCCATCTTGGATTCCCCTAGCTCTCTAGTTTTAAAAAATGCACAGGTTTGGTAGGTTTCCCTAGGTGCCGGCTGAGCTAGAGGCCAAAATCTACAGGTAGGCACTTTGCAAAAAACACCTATGTTTTCTTTTAAAAAATGTGATGTGTCCACGTTGCGTTTTGGGGCATTTCCTGTCGCGGGCGCTAAGCCTACCCACACAAGTGAGGTATCATTTTTAGCGGGAGACTTGGGGGAACGCTGGGTGGAAGGAAATTGGTGGCTCCTCTCTGGTTCCAGAACTTTCTGTCACCAAAATGTGAGTAAAAAGGGGTTTTTTAGCCAACTTTTGAGGTTTGCAAAGAATTCTGGGTAAAAGAACCTAGTCAGAGCCCCAAAAGTCACGCCATCTTGGATTCCCCTAGGTCTCTAGTTTTCAAAAATGCACAGGTTTGGTAGGTTTCCCTAGGTGCCGGCTGAGCTAGAGGCCAAAATCTACAGGTAGGCACTTTGTAAAAAACACCTCTGTTTTCTTTCAAAAAATGTGATGTGTCCACGTTGCGTTTTGGGGCATTTCCTGTCGCGGGCACTAGGCCTACCCACACAAGTGAGGTATAATTTTTAGCGGGAGACTTGGGGGAACGCTGAGTGGAAGGAAATTTGTGGCTCCTCTCTGGTTCCAGAACTTTCTGTCACCAAAATGTGAGGAAAAAGTGTTTTTTCAGCCAGCTTTTGAGGTTTGCAAAGGCTTCTGGGTAACAGAACCTGGTCAGAGCCCCACAAGTCACCCCATCTTGGATTCCCCTAGCTCTCTAGTTTAAAAAAATGCACAGGTTTGGTAGGTTTCCCTAGGTGCCGGCTGAGCTAGAGGCCAAAATCTACAGGTAGGCACTTTGCAAAAAACACCTCTGTTTTCTTTAAAAAAATGTGATGTGTCCACGTTGCGTTTTGGGGCATTTCCTGTTGCGGGCGCTAGGCCTACCCACACAAGTGAGGTATCATTTTTATCGGGAGACTAGGGGGAACGCTGGGTGGAAGGAAATTTGTGGCTCCTCTCTGGTTCCAGAACTTTCTGTCACCAAAATGTGAGGAAAAAGTGTTTTTTTAGCCAAATTTTGAGGTTTGCAAAGGATTCTGGGTAACAGAACCTGATCAGAGCCCCACAAGTCACCCCATCTTGGATTCCCCTAGGTCTCTATTTTTCAAAAATGCACAGGTTTGGTAGGTTTCCCTAGGTGCGGGCTGAGCTAGAGGCCAAAATCTACAGGTAGGCACTTTGTTAAAAACACCTCTGTTTTCTTTCAAAAAATGTGATGTGTCCACGTTGCGTTTTGGGGCATTTCCTGTCGCGGGCGCTAGGCCTACCCACACTAATGAGGTATCATTTTTATCGGGAGACTTGGGGGAACGCTGGGTGGAAGGAAATTTGTGGCTCCTCTCTGGTTCCAGAACTTTCTGTCACCAAAATGTGAGGAAAAAGTGTTTTTTTAGCCAAATATTGAGGTTTGCAAAGGATTCTGGGTAACAGAACCTGGTCAGAGCCCCAGAAGTCACCCCATCTTGGATTCCCCTAGGTCTCTAGTTTTCAAAAATGCACAGGTTTGTTAGGTTTCCCTAGGTGCCGGCTGAGCTAGAGGCCAAAATCTACAGGTAGGCACTTTGAAAAAAAACACCTCTGTTTTCTTTAAAAAAATGTGATGTGTCCACGTTGCGTTTCGGGGCATTTCTTGTCGTGGGCGCTAGGCCTACCCACACAAGTGAGGTATCATTTTTATCGGGAGACTTGGGGGAACGCTGGGTGGAAGGAAATTTGTGGCTCCTCTCTGATTCCAGAACTTTCTGTCACCGAAAGGTGAGGAAAACGTGTTTTTTTTGCAAACGTTTGAGGTTTGCAAAGGATTCTGGGTAACAGAACCTGGTCAGAGCCCCACAAGTCACCCCATCTTGGATTCCCCTAGGTCTCTAGTTTTTAAAAATGCACAGGTTTAGTAGGTGTCCCTAGGTGCCGGCTGAGCTAGAGGCCAAAATCTACAGGTAGGCACTTTGCAAAAAACACCTCTGTTTTCTTAAAATAAATGTGATGTGTCCACGTTGCGTTTTGGGGCATTTCCTGTCGCGGGCGCTAGGCCTACCCACACAAGTGAGGTATCATTTTTAGCGGGAGACTTGGGGGAACGCTGGGTGGAAGGAAATTTGTGGCTCCTCTCTGGTTCCAAAACTTTCTGTCATCAAAATGTGAGGAAAAAGTGTTTTTTTAGCCAAATTTTGAGGTTTGCAAAGGATTCTGGGTAACAGAACCTGGTCAGAGCCCCACAAGTCACCCCATCCTGGATTCCCCTAGGTCTCTAGTTTTAAAGAATGCACAGGTTTGGTAGGTTTCCCTAGGTGCCGGCTGAGCTAGAGGCCAAAATCTACAGGTAGGCACTTTGCAAAAAACACCTCTGTTTTCTTTAAAAAAATGTGATGTGTCCACGTTGCGTTTTGGGGCATTTCCTGTTGCGGGCGCTAGGCCTATCCACACAAGTGAGGTATCATTTGTATCGGGAGACTTGGGGGAACGCTGGGTGGAAGGAAATTTGTGGCTCCTCTCTGGTTCCAGAACTTTCTGTCACCAAAATGTGAGGAAAAAGTGTTTTTTTAGCCAGCTTTTGAGGTTTGCAAAGGATTCTGGGTAACAGAACCTGGTCAGAGCCCCCAAGTCACCCCATCTTGGATTCCCCTAGCTCTCTAGTTTAAAAAAATGCACAGGTTTGGTAGGTTTCCCTAGGTGCCGGCTGAGCTAGAGGCCAAAATCTACAGGTAGGCACTTTGCAAAAAACACCTCTGTTTTCTTTAAAAAAATGTGATGTGTCCACGTTGCGTTTTGGGGCCTTTCCTGTTGCGGGCGCTAGGCCTACCCACACAGGTGAGGTATCATTTTTATCGGGAGACTAGGGGGAACGCTGGGTGGAAGGAAATTTGTGGCTCCTCTCTGGTTCCAGAACTTTCTGTCACCAAAATGTGAGGAAAAAGTATTTTTTTAGCCAAATTTTGAGGTTTGCAAAGGATTCCGGGTAACAGAACCTGATCAGAGCCCCACAAGTCACCCCATCTTGGATTCCCCTAGGTCTCTAGTTTTCAAAAATGCACAGGTTTGGTAGGTTTCCCTAGGTGCCGGCTGAGCTAGAGGCCAAAATCTACAGTAGGCACTTTGTTAAAAACACCTCTGTTTTCTTTCAAAAAATGTGATGTGTCCACGTTGCGTTTTGGGGCATTTCCTGTCGCGGGCGCTAGGCCTACCCACACAAGTGAGGTATCATTTTTATCGGGAGACTTGGGGGAACGCTGGGTGGAAGGAAATTTGTGGCTCCTCTCTGGTTCCAGAACTTTCTGTCACCAAAATGTGAGGAAAAAGTGTTTTTTTAGCCAAATTTTGAGGTTTGCAAAGGATTCTGGGTAACAGAACCTGGTCAGAGCCCCAGAAGTCACCCCATCTTGGATTCCCCTAGGTCTCTAGTTTTCAAAAATGCACAGGTTTGTTAGGTTTCCCTAGGTGCCGGCTGAGCTAGAGGCCAAAATCTACAGGTAGGCACTTTGTAAAAAACACCTCTGTTTTCTTTAAAAAAATGTGATGTGTCCACGTTGCGTTTCGGGGCATTTCCTGTCGTGGGCGCTAGGCCTACCCACACAAGTGAGGTATCATTTTTATCGGGAGACTTGGGGGAACGCTGGGTGGAAGGAAATTTGTGGCTCCTCTCTGGTTCCAGAACTTTCTGTCACCGAAAGGTGAGGAAAATGTGTTTTTTTTGCAAACGTTTGAGGTTTGCAAAGGATTCTGGGTAACAGAACCTGGTCAGAGCCCCACAAGTCACCCCATCTTGGATTTCCCTAGGTCTCTAGTTTTTAAAAATGCACAGGTTTAGTAGGTGTCCCTAGGTGCCGGCTGAGCTAGAGGCCAAAATCTACAGGTAGGCACTTTGCAAAAAACACCTCTGTTTTCTTAAAATAAATGTGATGTGTCCACGTTGCTTTTTGGGGCATTTCCTGTCGCGGGCGCTAGGCCTACCCACACAAGTGAGGTATCATTTTTAGCGGGAGACTTGGGGGAACGCTGGGTGGAAGGAAATTTGTGGCTCCTCTCTGGTTCCAGAACTTTCTGTCACCAAAATGTGAGGAAAAAGTGTTTTTTCAGCCAGCTTTTGAGGTTTGCAAAGGCTTCTGGGTAACAGAACCTGGTCAGAGCCCCACAAGTCACCCCATCTTGGATTCCCCTAGCTCCCTAGTTTAAAAAAATGCACAGGTTTGGTAGGTTTCCCTAGGTGCCGGCTGAGCTAGAGGCCAAAATCTACAGGTAGGCACTTTGCAAAAAACACCTCTGTTTTCTTTAAAAAAATGTGATGTGTCCACGTTGCGTTTTGGGGCATTTCCTGTCGCGGGCGCTAGGCCTACCCACACAAGTGAGGTATCATTTTTATCGGGAGACTTGGGGGAACGCTGGGTGGAAGGAAATTTGTGGCTCCTCTCTGGTTCCAGAACTTTCTGTCACCAAAATGTGAGGAAAAAGTGTTTTTTTAGCCAACTTTTGAGGTTTGCAAAGGATTCTGGGTAACAGAACCTGTTCAGAGCCCCACAAGTCACCCCATCTTGGATTCCCCTAGCTCTCTAGTTTTAAAAAATGCACAGGTTTGGTAGGTTTCCCTAGGTGCCGGCTGAGCTAGAGGCCAAAATCTACAGGTAGGCACTTTGCAAAAAACACCTATGTTTTCTTTTAAAAAATGTGATGTGTCCACGTTGCGTTTTGGGGTATTTCCTGTCGCGGGCGCTAAGCCTACCCACACAAGTGAGGTATCATTTTTAGCGGGAGACTTGGGGGAACGCTGGGTGGAAGGAAATTGGTGGCTCCTCTCTGGTTCCAGAACTTTCTGTCACCAAAATGTGAGGAAAAAGGGGTTTTTTAGCCAACTTTTGAGGTTTGCAAAGAATTCTGGGTAAAAGAACCTAGTCAGAGCCCCAAAAGTCACGCCATCTTGGATTCCCCTAGGTCTCTAGTTTTCAAAAATGCACAGGTTTGGTAGGTTTCCCTAGGTGCCGGCTGAGCTAGAGGCCAAAATCTACAGGTAGGCACTTTGTAAAAAACACCTCTGTTTTCTTTCAAAAAATGTGATGTGTCCACGTTGCGTTTTGGGGCATTTCCTGTCGCGGGCACTAGGCCTACCCACACAAGTGAGGTATCATTTTTAGCGGGAGACTTGGGGGAACGCTGAGTGGAAGGAAATTTGTGGCTCCTCTCTGGTTCCAGAACTTTCTGTCACCAAAATGTGAGGAAAAAGTGTTTTTTCAGCCAGCTTTTGAGGTTTGCAAAGGCTTCTGGGTAACAGAACCTGGTCAGAGCCCCACAAGTCACCCCATCTTGGATTCCCCTAGCTCCCTAGTTTAAAAAAATGCACAGGTTTGGTAGGTTTCCCTAGGTGCCGGCTGAGCTAGAGGCCAAAATCTACAGGTAGGCACTTTGCAAAAAACACCTCTGTTTTCTTTAAAAAAATGTGATGTGTCCACGTTGCGTTTTGGGGCATTTCCTGTCGCGGGCGCTAGGCCTACCCACACAAGTGAGGTATCATTTTTATCGGGAGACTTGGGGGAACGCTGGGTGGAAGGAAATTTGTGGCTCCTCTCTGGTTCCAGAACTTTCTGTCACCAAAATGTGAGGAAAAAGTGTTTTTTTAGCCAACTTTTGAGGTTTGCAAAGGATTCTGGGTAACAGAACCTGTTCAGAGCCCCACAAGTCACCCCATCTTGGATTCCCCTAGCTCTCTAGTTTTAAAAAATGCACAGGTTTGGTAGGTTTCCCTAGGTGCCGGCTGAGCTAGAGGCCAAAATCTACAGGTAGGCACTTTGCAAAAAACACCTATGTTTTCTTTTAAAAAATGTGATGTGTCCACGTTGCGTTTTGGGGCATTTCCTGTCGCGGGCGCTAAGCCTACCCACACAAGTGAGGTATCATTTTTAGCGGGAGACTTGGGGGAACGCTGGGTGGAAGGAAATTGGTGGCTCCTCTCTGGTTCCAGAACTTTCTGTCACCAAAATGTGAGGAAAAAGGGGTTTTTTAGCCAACTTTTGAGGTTTGCAAAGAATTCTGGGTAAAAGAACCTAGTCAGAGCCCCAAAAGTCACGCCATCTTGGATTCCCCTAGGTCTCTAGTTTTCAAAAATGCACAGGTTTGGTAGGTTTCCCTAGGTGCCGGCTGAGCTAGAGGCCAAAATCTACAGGTAGGCACTTTGTAAAAAACACCTCTGTTTTCTTTCAAAAAATGTGATGTGTCCACGTTGCGTTTTGGGGCATTTCCTGTCGCGGGCACTAGGCCTACCCACACAAGTGAGGTATCATTTTTAGCGGGAGACTTGGGGGAACGCTGGGTGGAAGGAAATTTGTGGCTCCTCTCTGGTTCCAGAACTTTCTGTCACCAAAATGTGAGGAAAAAGTGTTTTTTTAGCCAAATTTTGAGGTTTGCAAAGGATTCTGGGTAACAGAACCTGGTCAGAGCCCCACAAGTCACCCCATCGTGGATTCCCCTAGGTCTCTAGTTTTCAAAAATTCACAGGTTTGGTAGGTTTCCCTAGGTGCCGGCTGAGCTAGAGGCCAAAATCTACAGGTAGGCACTTTGTAAAAAAACACCTCTGTTTTCTTTAAAAAAATGTGATGTGTCCACGTTGCGTTTTGGGGCATTTCCTGTCGCGGGCGCTAAGCCTACCCACACAAGTGAGGTATCCTTTTTATCGGGAGACTTTGGAGAACGCTGGGTGGAAGTCAATTTGTGGCTCCTCTCTGGTTCCAGAACTTTCTGTCACCAAAATGTGAGGAAAAAGTGTTTT
The DNA here is from genome assembly GCF_031143425.1 of Pleurodeles waltl. Lineage (NCBI taxonomy): Eukaryota > Metazoa > Chordata > Amphibia > Caudata > Salamandridae > Pleurodeles > Pleurodeles waltl. The sequence continues at coordinate 75,497 of NW_027149959.1, read as the reverse complement.
TTTAGCCAGCTTTTGAGGTTTGCAAAGGATTCTGGGTAACATAACCTGGTCAGAGCCCCACAAGTCACCCCATCTTGGATTCCCCTAGCTCTCTAGTTTAAAAAAATGCACAGGTTTGGTAGGTTTCCCTAGGTGCCGGCTGAGCTAGAGGCCAAAATCTACAGGTAGGCACTTTGCAAAAAACACCTCTGTTTTCTTTCAAAAAATGTGATGTGTCCACGTTGCGTTTTGGGGCATTTCCTGTTGCGGGAGCTAGGCCTACCCACACAAGTGAGGTATCATTTTTATCGGGAGACTAGGGGGAACGCTGGGTGGAAGGAAATTTGTGGCTCCTCTCTGGTTCCAGAACTTTCTGTCACCAAAATGTGAGGAAAAAGTGTTTTTTTAGCCAAATTTTGAGGTTTGCAAAGGATTCCGGGTAACAGAACCTGATCAGAGCCCCACAAGTCACCCCATCTTGGATTCCCCTAGGTCTCTAGGTTTCAAAAATGCACAGGTTTGGTAGGTTTCCCTAGGTGCCGGCTGAGCTAGAGGCCAAAATCTACAGGTAGGCACTTTGTTAAAAACACCTCTGTTTTCTTTCAAAAAATGTGATGTGTCCACGTTGCGTTTTGGGGCATTTCCTGTCGCGGGCGCTAGGCCTACCCACACAAGTGAGGTATCATTTTTATCGGGAGACTTGGGGGAACGCTGGGTGGAAGGAAATTTGTGGCTCTTCTCTGGTTCCAGAACTTTCTGTCACCAAAATGTGAGGAAAAAGTGTTTTTTTAGCAAAATTTTGAGGTTTGCAAAGGATTCTGGGTAACAGAACCTGGTCAGAGCCCCAGAAGTCACCCCATCTTGGATTCCCCTAGGTCTCTAGTTTTCAAAAATGCACAGGTTTGGTAGGTTTCCCTAGGTGCCGGCTGAGCTAGAGGCCAAAATCTACAGGTAGGCAATTTGCAAAAAACACCTCTGTTTTCTTTAAAAAAATGTGATGTGTCAACGTTGCGTTTTGGGGCATTTCCTGTTGCGGGCGCTAGGCCTACCCACACAAGTGAGGTATCATTTGTATCGGGAGACTTGGGGGAACGCTGGGTGGAAGGAAATTTGTGGCTCCTCTCTGGTTCCAGAACTTTCTGTCACCAAAATGTGAGGAAAAAGTGTTTTTTCAGCCAGCTTTTGAGGTTTGCAAAGGATTCTGGGTAACAGAACCTAGTCAGAGCCCCACAAGTCACCCCATCTTGGATTCCCCTAGCTCCCTAGTTTAAAAAAATGCACAGGTTTGGTAGGTTTCCCTAGGTGCCGGCTGAGCTAGAGGCCAAAATCTACAGGTAGGCACTTTGCAAAAAACACCCCTGTTTTCTTTCAAAAAATGTGATGTGTCCACGTTGCGTTTTGGGGCATTTCCTGTCGCGGGCGCTAGGCCTACCCACACAAGTGAGGTATCATTTTTATCGGTAGACTTGGGGGAACGCTGGGTGGAAGGAAATTTGTGGCTCCTCTCTGGTTCCAGAACTTTCTGTCACCAAAATGTGAGGAAAAAGTGTTTTTTTAGCCAACTTTTGAGGTTTGCAAAGGATTCTGGGTAACAGAACCTGGTCAGAGCCCCACAAGTCACCCTATCTTGGATTCCCCTAGCTCTCTAGTTTTAAAAAATGCACAGGTTTGGTAGGTTTCCCTAGGTGCCGGCTGAGCTAGAGGCCAAAATCTACAGGTAGGCACTTTGCAAAAAACACCTCTGTTTTCCTTAAAAAAATGTGATGTGTCCACGTTGCGTTTGGGGCATTTCCTGTTGCGGGCGCTAGGCCTACCCACACAAGTGAGGTATCATTTTTATCGGGAGACTAGGGGAAACGCTGGGTGGAAGGAAATTTGTGGCTCCTCTCTGGTTCCAGAACTTTCTGTCACCAAAATGTGAGGAAAAAGTGTTTTTTTAGCAAAATTTTGAGGTTTGCAAAGGATTCCGCGTAACAGAACCTGATCAGAGCCCCACAAGTCACCCCATCTTGGATTCCCCTAGGTGTCTAGTTTTCAGAAATGCACAGGTTTGGTAGGTTTCCCTAGGTGCCGGCTGAGCTAGAGGCCAAAATCTACAGGTAGGCACTTTGTTAAAAACACCTCTGTTTTTTTTCAAAAAATGTGATGTGTCCACGTTGCGTTTTGGGGCATTTCCTGTCGCGGGCGCTAGGCCTACCCACACAAGTGAGGTATCATTTTTATCGGAAGACTTGGGGGAACGCTGGGTGGAAGGAAATTTGTGGCTCCTCTCTGGTTCCAGAACTTTCTGTCACCAAAATGTGAGGAAAAAGTGTTTTTTTAGCCAAATTTTGAGGTTTGCAAAGGATTCTGGGTAACAGAACCTGGTCAGAGCCCCAGAAGTCACCCCATCTTGGATTCCCCTAGGTCTCTAGTTTTCAAAAATGCACAGGTTTGGTAGGTTTCCCTAGGTGCCGGCTGAGCTAGAGGCCAAAATCTACAGGTAGGCACTTTGTAAAAAACACCTCTGTTTTCTTTAAAAAAATGTGATGTGTCCACGTTGCGTTTCGGGGCATTTCCTGTCGCGGGCGCTAGGCCTACCCACACAAGTGAGGTATCATTTTTATCAGGAGACTTGGGGGAACGCTGGGTGGAAGGAAATTTGTGGCTCCTCTCTGGTTCCAGAACTTTCTGTCACCGAAATGTGAGGAAAACGTGTTTTTTTTGCAAACGTTTGAGGTTTGCAAAGGATTCTGGGTAACAGAACCTGGTCAGAGCCCCACAAGTCACCCCATCTTGGATTCCCCTAGGTCTCTAGTTTTTAAAAATGCACAGGTTTAGTAGGTGTCCCTAGGTGCCGGCTGAGCTAGAGGCCAAAATCTACAGGTAGGCACTTTGCAAAAAACACCTCTGTTTTCTTAAAATAAATGTGATGTGTCCACGTTGCGTTTTGGGGCATTTCCTGTCGCGGGCGCTAGGCCTACCCACACAAGTGAGGTATCATTTTTATCGGGAGACTTGGGGGAACGCTGGGTGGAAGGAAATTTGTGGCTCCTCTCTGGTTCCAGAACTTTCTGTCACCAAAATGTGAGGAAAAAGTGTTTTTTTAGCCAACTTTTGAGGTTTGCAAAGGATTCTGGGTAACAGAACCTGGTCAGAGGCCCACAAGTCACCCCATCTTGGATTCCCCTAGCTCTCTAGTTTTAAAAAATGCACAGGTTTGGTAGGTTTCCCTAGGTGCCGGCTGAGCTAGAGGCCAAAATCTACAGGTAGGTCCTTTGCAAAAAACACCTCTGTTTTCTTTCAAAAAATGTGATGTGTCCACGTTGCGTTTAGGGGCATTTCCTGTTGCGGGCGCTAGGCCTACCCACACAAGTGAGGTATCATTTTTATCGGGAGACTAGGGGGAACGCTGGGTGGAAGGAAATTTGTGGCTCCTCTCTGGTTCCAGAACTTTCTGTCACCAAAATGTGAGGAAAAAGTGTTTTTTTAGCCAAATTTTGAGGTTTGCAAAGGATTCCGGGTAACAGAACCTGATCAGAGCCCCACAAGTCACCCCACCTTGGATTCCCCTAGGTCTCTAGGTTTCAAAAATGCACAGGTTTGGTAGGTTTCCCTAGGTGCCGGCTGAGCTAGAGGCCAAAATCTACAGGTAGGCACTTTGTTAAAAACACCTCTGTTTTCTTTAAAAAAATGTGATGTGTCCATGTTGCGTTTTGGGGTATTTCCTGTCGCGGGCGCTAGGCCTACCCACACAAGTGAGGTATCATTTTTATCGGGAGACTTGGGGGAACGCTGGGTGGAAGGAAATTTGTGGCTCCTCTCTGGTTCCAGAACTTTCTGTCACCAAAATGTGAGGAAAAAGTGTTTTTTCAGCCAGCTTTTGAGGTTTGCAAAGGATTCTGGGTAACAGAACCTAGTCAGAGCCCCACAAGTCACCCCATCTTGGATTCCCCTAGCTCCCTAGTTTAAAAAAATGCACAGGTTTGGTAGGTTTCCCTAGGTGCCGGCTGAGCTAGAGGCCAAAATCTACAGGTAGGCACTTTGCAAAAAACACCCCTGTTTTCTTTAAAAAAATGTGATGTGTCCACGTTGCGTTTTGGGGCATTTCCTGTCGCGGGCGCTAGGCCTACCCACAAAAGTGAGGTATCATTTTTATCGGGAGACTTGGGGGAACACTGGGTGGAAGGAAATTTGTGGCTCCTCTCTGGTTCCAGAACTTTCTGTCACCAAAATGTGAGGAAAAAGTGTTTTTTTAGCCAACTTTTGAGGTTTGCAAAGGATTCTGGGTAACAGAACCTGGTCAGAGCCCCACAAGTCACCCTATCTTGGATTCCCCTAGCTCTCTAGTTTTAAAAAATGCACAGGTTTGGTAGGTTTCCCTAGGTGCCGGCTGAGCTAGAGGCCAAAATCTACAGGTAGGCACTTTGCAAAAAACACCTCTGTTTTCTTTAAAAAAATGTGATGTGTCCACGTTGCGTTTTGGGGCATTTCCTGTTGCGGGCGCTAGGCCTACCCACACAAGTGAGGTATCATTTTTATCGGGAGACTAGGGGAAACGCTGGGTGGAAGGAAATTTGTGGCTCCTCTCTGGTTCCAGAACTTTCTGTCACCAAAATGTGAGGAAAAAGTGTTTTTTTAGCCAAATTTTGAGGTTTGCAAAGGATTCTGGGTAACAGAACCTGATCAGAGCCCCACAAGTCACCCCATCTTGGATTCCCCTAGGTCTCTAGTTTTCAGAAATGCACAGGTTTGGTAGGTTTCCCTAGGTGCCGGCTGAGCTAGAGGCCAAAATCTACAGGTAGGCACTTTGTTAAAAACACCTCTGTTTTTTTTCAAAAAATGTGATGTGTCCACGTTGCGTTTTGGGGCATTTCCTGTCGCGGGCGCTAGGCCTACCCACACAAGTGAGGTATCATTTTTATCGGAAGACTTGGGGGAACGCTGGGTGGAAGGAAATTTGTGGCTCCTCTCTGGTTCCAGAACTTTCTGTCACCAAAATGTGAGGAAAAAGTGTTTTTTTTAGCCAAATTTTGAGGTTTGCAAAGATTCTGGGTAACAGAACCTGGTCAGAGCCCCAGAAGTCACCCCATCTTGGATTCCCCTAGGTCTCTAGTTTTCAAAAATGCACAGGTTTGGTAGGTTTCCCTAGGTGCCGGCTGAGCTAGAGGCCAAAATCTACAGGTAGGCACTTTGTAAAAAACACCTCTGTTTTCTTTAAAAAAATGTGATGTGTCCACGTTGCGTTTCGGGGCATTTCCTGTCACGGGCGCTAGGCCTACCCACACAAGTGAGGTATCATTTTTATCGGGAGACTTGGGGGAACGCTGGGTGGAAGGAAATTTGTGGCTCCTCTCTGGTTCCAGAACTTTCTGTCACCGAAATGTGAGGAAAACGTGTTTTTTTTTGCAAACGTTTGAGGTTTGCAAAGGATTCTGGGTAACAGAACCTGGTCAGAGCCCCACAAGTCACCCCATCCTGGATTCCCCTAGGTCTCTAGTTTTTAAAAATGCACAGGTTTAGTAGGTGTCCCTAGGTGCCGGCTGAGCTAGAGGCCAAAATCTACAGGTAGGCACTTTGCAAAAAACACCTCTGTTTTCTTAAAATAAATGTGATGTGTCCACGTTGCGTTTTGGGGCATTTCCTGTCGCGGGCGCTAGGCCTACCCACACAAGTGAGGTATCATTTTTATCGGGAGACTTGGGGGAACGCTGGGTGGAAGGAAATTTGTGGCTCCTCTCTGGTTCCAGAACTTTCTGTCACCAAAATGTGAGGAAAAAGTGTTTTTTTAGCCAACTTTTGAGGTTTGCAAAGGATTCTGGGTAACAGAACCTGGTCAGAGCCCCACAAGTCACCCCATCTTGGATTCCCCTAGCTCTCTAGTTTTAAAAAATGCACAGGTTTGGTAGGTTTCCCTAGGTGCCGGCTGAGCTAGAGGCCAAAATCTACAGGTAGGCACTTTGCAAAAAACACCTCTGTTTTCTTTCAAAAAATGTGATGTGTCCACGTTGCGTTTTGGGGCATTTCCTGTTGCGGGCGCTAGGCCTACCCACACAAGTGAGGTATCATTTTTATCGGGAGACTAGGGGGAACGCTGGGTGGAAGGAAATTTGTGGCTCCTCTCTGGTTCCAGAACTTTCTGTCACCAAAATGTGAGGAAAAAGTGTTTTTTTAGCCAAATTTTGAGGTTTGCAAATGATTCCGGGTAACAGAACCTGATCAGAGCCCCACAAGTCACCCCACCTTGGATTCCCCTAGGTCTCTAGGTTTCAAAAATGCACAGGTTTGGTAGGTTTCCCTAGGTGCCGGCTGAGCTAGAGGCCAAAATCTACAGGTAGGTACTTTGTTAAAAACACCTCTGTTTTGTTTCAAAAAATGTGATGTGTCCATGTTGCGTTTTGGGGCATTTCCTGTCGCGGGCGCTAGGCCTACCCACACAAGTGAGGTATCATTTTTATCGGGAGACTTGGGGGAACGCTGGGTGGAAGGAAATTTGTGGCTCCTCTCTGGTTCCAGAACTTTCTGTCACCAAAATGTGAGGAAAAAGTGTTTTTTTAGCCAAATTTTGAGGTTTGCAAAGGATTCTGGGTAACAGAACCTGGTCAGAGCCCCAGAAGTCACCCCATCTTGGATTCCCCTAGGTCTCTAGTTTTCAAAAATGCACAGGTTTGGTAGGTTTCCCTAGGTGCCGGCTGAGCTAGAGGCCAAAATCTACAGGTAGGCACTTTGTAAAAAACACCTCTGTTTTCTTTAAAAAAATGTGATGTGTCCACGTTGCGTTTCGGGGCATTTCCTGTCGCGGGCGCTAGGCCTACCCACACAAGTGAGGTATCATTTTTATCGGGAGACTTGGGGGAACGCTGGGTGGAAGGAAATTTGTGGCTCCTCTCTGGTTCCAGAACTTTCTGTCACCGAAATGTGAGGAAAACGTGGTTTTTTTGCAAACGTTTGAGGTTTGCAAAGGATTCTGGGTAACAGAACCTGGTCAGAGCCCCACAAGTCACCCCATCTTGGATTCCCCTAGGTCTCTAGTTTTTAAAAATGCACAGGTTTAGTAGGTGTCCCTAGGTGCCGGCTGAGCTAGAGGCCAAAATCTACAGGTAGGCACTTTGCAAAAAACACCTCTGTTTTCTTAAAATAAATGTGATGTGTCCACGTTGCGTTTTGGGGCATTTCCTGTTGCGGGCGCTAGGCCTACCCACACAAGTGAGGTATCATTTTTAGCGGGAGACTTGGGGGAACGCTGGGTGGAAGGAAATTTGTGGCTCCTCTCTGGTTCCAAAACTTTCTGTCACCAAAATGTGAGGAAAAAGTGTTTTTTTAGCCAAATTTTGAGGTTTGCAAAGGATTCTGGGTAACAGAACCTGGTCAGAGCCCCACAAGTCACCCCTTCCTGGATTCCCCTAGGTCTCCAGTTTTAAAGAATGCACAGGTTTGGTAGGTTTCAATAGGTGCCGGCTGAGCTAGAGGCCAAAATCTACAGGTAGGCACTTTGTAAAAAACACCTCTGTTATCTTTAAAAAAATGTGATGTGTCCACGTTGCGTTTCGGGGCATTTCCTGTCGCGGGCGCTAGGCCTACCCACACAAGTGAGGTATCATTTTTATCGGGAGACTTGGGGGAACGCTGGGTGGAAGGAAATTTGTGGCTCCTCTCCGGTTCCAGAACTTTCTGTTACCGAAATGTGAGGAAAACGTGTTTTTTTTGCAAACGTTTGAGGTTTGCAAAGGATTCTGGGTAACAGAACCTGGTCAGAGCCCCACAAGTCACCCCATCTTGGATTCCCCTAGGTCTCTAGTTTTTAAAAATGCACAGGTTTAGTAGGTGTCCCTAGGTGCCGGCTGAGCTAGAGGCCAAAATCTACAGGTAGGCACTTTGCAAAAAACACCTCTGTTTTCTTAAAATAAATGTGATGTGTCCACGTTGCGTTTTGGGGCATTTCCTGTCGCGGGCGCTAGGCCTACCCACACAAGTGAGGTATCATTTTTATCGGGAGACTTGGGGGAACGCTGGGTGGAAGGAAATTTGTGGCTCCTCTCTGGTTCCAGAACTTTCTGTCACCAAAATGTGAGGAAAAAGTGTTTTTTTAGCCAACTTTTGAGGTTTGCAAAGGATTCTGGGTAACAGAACCTGGTCAGAGCCCCACAAGTCACCCCATCTTGGATTCCCCTAGCTCTCTAGTTTAAAAAAATGCACAGGTTTGGTTGGTTTCCCTAGGTGCCGGCTGAGCTAGAGGCCAAAATCTACAGGTAGGCACTTTGCAAAAAACACCTCTGTTTTCTTTCAAAAAATGTGATGTGTCCACGTTGCGTTTTGGGGCATTTCCTGTTGCGGGCGCTAGGCCTACCCACACAATTGAGGTATCATTTTTATCGGGAGACTAGGGGGAACGCTGGGTGGAAGGAAATTTGTGGCTCCTCTCTGGTTCCAGAACTTTCTGTCACCAAAATGTGAGGAAAAAGTGTTTTTTTAGCCAAATTTTGAGGTTTGCAAAGGATTCCGGGTAACAGAACCTGATCAGAGCCCCACAAGTCACCCCATCTTGGATTCCCCTAGGTCTCTAGGTTTCAAAAATGCACAGGTTTGGTAGGTTTCCCTAGGTGCCGGCTGAGCTAGAGGCCAAAATCTACAGGTAGGCACTTTGTTAAAAACACCTCTGTTTTCTTTCAAAAAATGTTATGTGTCCACGTTGCATTTTGGGGCATTTCCTGTCGCGGGCGCTAGGCCTACCCACACAAGTGAGGTATCATTTTTATCGGGAGACTTGGGGGAACGCTGGGTGGAAGGAAATTTGTGGCTCCTCTCTGGTTCCAGAACTTTCTGTCACCAAAATGTGAGGAAAAAGTGTTTTTTTAGCCAAATTTTGAGGTTTGCAAAGGATTCTGGGTAACAGAACCTGGTCAGAGCCCCAGAAGTCACCCCATCTTGGATTCCCCTAGGTCTCTAGTTTTCAAAAATGCACAGGTTTGGTAGGTTTCCCTAGGTGCCGGCTGAGCTAGAGGCCAAAATCTACAGGTAGGCACTTTGTAAAAAACACCTCTGTTTTCTTTAAAAAAATGTGATGTGTCCACGTTGCGTTTCGGGGCATTTCCTGTCGCGGGCGCTAGGCCTACCCACACAAGTGAGGTATCATTTTTATCGGGAGACTTGGGGGAACGCTGGGTGGAAGGAAATTTGTGGCTCCTCTCTGGTTCCAGAACTTTCTGTCACCGAAATGTGAGGAAAACGTGTTTTTTTTGCAAACGTTTGAGGTTTGCAAAGGATTCTGGGTAACAGAACCTGGTCAGAGCCCCACAAGTCACCCCATCTTGGATTCCCCTAGGTCTCTAGTTTTTAAAAATGCACAGGTTTAGTAGGTGTCCCTAGGTGCCGGCTGAGCTAGAGGCCAAAATCTACAGGTAGGCACTTTGCAAAAAACACCTCTGTTTTCTTAAAATAAATGTGATGTGTCCACGTTGCGTTTTGGGGCATTTCCTGTCGCGGGCGCTAGGCCTACCCACACAAGTGAGGTATCATTTTTATCGGGAGACTTGGGGGAACGCTGGGTGGAAGGAAATTTGTGGCTCCTCTCTGGTTCCAGAACTTTCTGTCACCAAAATGTGAGGAAAAAGTGTTTTTTTAGCCAACTTTTGAGGTTTGCAAAGGATTCTGGGTAACAGAACCTGGTCAGAGCCCCACAAGTCACCCCATCTTGGATTCCCCTAGCTCCCTAGTTTAAAAAAATGCACAGGTTTGGTAGGTTTCCCTAGGTGCCGGCTGAGCTAGAGGCCAAAATCTACAGGTAGGCACTTTGCAAAAAACACCCCTGTTTTCTTTCAAAAAATGTGATGTGTCCACGTTGCGTTTTGGGGCATTTCCTGTCGCGGGCGCTAGGCCTACCCACACAAGTGAGGTATCATTTTTATCGGGAGACTTGGGGGAACGCTGGGTGGAAGGAAATTTGTGGCTCCTCTCTGGTTCCAGAACTTTCTGTCACCAAAATGTGAGGAAAAAGTGTTTTTTTAGCCAACTTTTGAGGTTTGCAAAGGATTCTGGGTAACAGAACCTGGTCAGAGCCCCACAAGTCACCCTATCTTGGATTCCCCTAGGTCTCTAGTTTTCAGAAATGCACAGGTTTGGTAGGTTTCCCTAGGTGCCGGCTGAGCTAGAGGCCAAAATCTACAGGTAGGCACTTTGTTAAAAACACCTCTGTTTTTTTTCAAAAAATGTGATGTGTCCACGTTGCGTTTGGGGCATTTCCTGTCGCGGGCGCTAGGCCTACCCACACAAGTGAGGTATCATTTTTATCGGAAGACTTGGGGGAACGCTGGGTGGAAGGAAATTTGTGGCTCCTCTCTGGTTCCAGAACTTTCTGTCACCGAAATGTGAGGAAAACGTGTTTTTTTTGCAAACGTTTGAGGTTTGCAAAGGATTCTGGGTAACAGAACCTGGTCAGAGCCCCACAAGTCACCCCATCTTGGATTCCCCTAGGTCTCTAGTTTTTAAAAATGCACAGGTTTAGTAGGTGTCCCTAGGTGCCGGCTGAGCTAGAGGCCAAAATCTACAGGTAGGCACTTTGCAAAAAACACCTCTGTTCTCTTTAAATAAATGTGATGTGTCCACGTTGCGTTTTGGGGCATTTCCTGTCGCGGGCGCTAGGCCTACCCACACAAGTGAGGTATCATTTTTATCGGGAGACTTGTGGGAACGCTGGGTGGAAGGAAATTTGTGGCTCCTCTCTGGTTCCAGAACTTTCTGTCACCAAAATGTGAGGAAAAAGTGTTTTTTTAGCCAACTTTTGAGGTTTGCAAAGGATTCTGGGTAACAGAACCTGGTCAGAGCCCCACAAGTCACCCCATCTTGGATTCCCCTAGCTCTCTAGTTTTAAAAAATGCACAGGTTTGGTAGGTTTCCCTAGGTGCCGGCTGAGCTAGAGGCCAAAATCTACAGGTAGGCACTTTGCAAAAAACACCTCTGTTTTCTTTCAAAAAATGTGATGTGTTCACGTTGCGTTTTGGGGCATTTCCTGTTGCGGGCGCTAGGCCTACCCACACAAGTGAGGTATCATTTTTATCGGGAGACTAGGGGGAACGCTGGGTGGAAGGAAATTTGTGGCTCCTCTCTGGTTCCAGAACTTTCTGTCACCAAAATGTGAGGAAAAAGTGTTTTTTTAGCCAAATTTTGAGGTTTGCAAAGGATTCCGGGTAACAGAACCTGATCAGAGCCCCACAAGTCACCCCACCTTGGATTCCCCTAGGTCTCTAGGTTTCAAAAATGCACAGGTTTGGTAGGTTTCCCTAGGTGCCGGCTGAGCTAGAGGCCAAAATCTACAGGTAGGTACTTTGTTAAAAACACCTCTGTTTTCTTTCAAAAAATGTGATGTGTCCATGTTGCGTTTTGGGGCATTTCCTGTCGCGGGCGCTAGGCCTACCCACACAAGTGAGGTATCATTTTTATCGGGAGACTTGGGGGAACGCTGGGTGGAAGGAAATTTGTGGCTCCTCTCTGGTTCCAGAACTTTCTGTCACCAAAATGTGAGGAAAAAGTGTTTTTTTAGCCAAATTTTGAGGTTTGCAAAGGATTCTGGGTAACAGAACCTGGTCAGAGCCCCAGAAGTCACCCCATCTTGGATTCCCCTAGGTCTCTAGTTTTCAAAAATGCACAGGTTTGGTAGGTTTCCCTAGGTGCCGGCTGAGCTAGAGGCCAAAATCTACAGGTAGGCACTTTGTAAAAAACACCTCTGTTTTCTTTAAAAAAATGTGATGTGTCCACGTTGCGTTTCGGGGCATTTCCTGTCGCGGGCGCTAGGCCTACCCACACAAGTGAGGTATCATTTTTATCGGGAGACTTGGGGGAACGCTGGGTGGAAGGAAATTTGTGGCTCCTCTCTGGTTCCAGAACTTTCTGTCACCGAAATGTGAGGAAAACGTGGTTTTTTTTGCAAACGTTTGAGGTTTGCAAAGGATTCTGGGTAACAGAACCTGGTCAGAGCCCCACAAGTCACCCCATCTTGGATTCCCCTAGGTCTCTAGTTTTTAAAAATGCACAGGTTTAGTAGGTGTCCCTAGGTGCCGGCTGAGCTAGAGGCCAAAATCTACAGGTAGGCACTTTGCAAAAAACACCTCTGTTTTCTTAAAATAAATGTGATGTGTCCACGTTGCGTTTTGGGGCATTTCCTGTTGCGGGCGCTAGGCCTACCCACACAAGTGAGGTATCATTTTTAGCGGGAGACTTGGGGGAACGCTGGGTGGAAGGAAATTTGTGGCTCCTCTCTGGTTCCAAAACTTTCTGTCACCAAAATGTGAGGAAAAAGTGTTTTTTTAGCCAAATTTTGAGGTTTGCAAAGGATTCTGGGTAACAGAACCTGGTCAGAGCCCCACAAGTCACCCCATCCTGGATTCCCCTAGGTCTCCAGTTTTAAAGAATGCACAGGTTTGGTAGGTTTCAATAGGTGCCGGCTGAGCTAGAGGCCAAAATCTACAGGTAGGCACTTTGTAAAAAACACCTCTGTTATCTTTAAAAAAATGTGATGTGTCCACGTTGCGTTTCGGGGCATTTCCTGTCGCGGGCGCTAGGCCTACCCACACAAGTGAGGTATCATTTTTATCGGGAGACTTGGGGGAACGCTGGGTGGAAGGAAATTTGTGGCTCCTCTCCGGTTCCAGAACTTTCTGTTACCGAAATGTGAGGAAAACGTGTTTTTTTTTGCAAACGTTTGAGGTTTGCAAAGGATTCTGGGTAACAGAACCTGGTCAGAGCCCCACAAGTCACCCCATCTTGGATTCCCCTAGGTCTCTAGTTTTTAAAAATGCACAGGTTTAGTAGGTGTCCCTAGGTGCCGGCTGAGCTAGAGGCCAAAATCTACAGGTAGGCACTTTGCAAAAAACACCTCTGTTTTCTTAAAATAAATGTGATGTGTCCACGTTGCGTTTTGGGGCATTTCCTGTCGCGGGCGCTAGGCCTACCCACACAAGTGAGGTATCATTTTTATCGGGAGACTTGGGGGAACGCTGGGTGGAAGGAAATTTGTGGCTCCTCTCTGGTTCCAGAACTTTCTGTCACCAAAATGTGAGGAAAAAGTGTTTTTTTAGCCAACTTTTGAGGTTTGCAAAGGATTCTGGGTAACAGAACCTGGTCAGAGCCCCACAAGTCACCCCATCTTGGATTCCCCTAGCTCTCTAGTTTAAAAAAATGCACAGGTTTGGTTGGTTTCCCTAGGTGCCGGCTGAGCTAGAGGCCAAAATCTACAGGTAGGCACTTTGCAAAAAACACCTCTGTTTTCTTTCAAAAAATGTGATGTGTCCACGTTGCGTTTTGGGGCATTTCCTGTTGCGGGCGCTAGGCCTACCCACACAATTGAGGTATCATTTTTATCGGGAGACTAGGGGGAACGCTGGGTGGAAGGAAATTTGTGGCTCCTCTCTGGTTCCAGAACTTTCTGTCACCAAAATGTGAGGAAAAAGTGTTTTTTTAGCCAAATTTTGAGGTTTGCAAAGGATTCCGGGTAACAGAACCTGATCAGAGCCCCACAAGTCACCCCATCTTGGATTCCCCTAGGTCTCTAGGTTTCAAAAATGCACAGGTTTGGTAGGTTTCCCTAGGTGCCGGCTGAGCTAGAGGCCAAAATCTACAGGTAGGCACTTTGTTAAAAACACCTCTGTTTTCTTTCAAAAAATGTTATGTGTCCACGTTGCATTTTGGGGCATTTCCTGTCGCGGGCGCTAGGCCTACCCACACAAGTGAGGTATCATTTTTATCGGGAGACTTGGGGGAACGCTGGGTGGAAGGAAATTTGTGGCTCCTCTCTGGTTCCAGAACTTTCTGTCACCAAAATGTGAGGAAAAAGTGTTTTTTTAGCCAAATTTTGAGGTTTGCAAAGGATTCTGGGTAACAGAACCTGGTCAGAGCCCCAGAAGTCACCCCATCTTGGATTCCCCTAGGTCTCTAGTTTTCAAAAATGCACAGGTTTGGTAGGTTTCCCTAGGTGCCGGCTGAGCTAGAGGCCAAAATCTACAGGTAGGCACTTTGTAAAAAACACCTCTGTTTTCTTTAAAAAAATGTGATGTGTCCACGTTGCGTTTCGGGGCATTTCCTGTCGCGGGCGCTAGGCCTACCCACACAAGTGAGGTATCATTTTTATCGGGAGACTTGGGGGAACGCTGGGTGGAAGGAAATTTGTGGCTCCTCTCTGGTTCCAGAACTTTCTGTCACCGAAATGTGAGGAAAACGTGTTTTTTTTGCAAACGTTTGAGGTTTGCAAAGGATTCTGGGTAACAGAACCTGGTCAGAGCCCCACAAGTCACCCCATCTTGGATTCCCCTAGGTCTCTAGTTTTTAAAAATGCACAGGTTTAGTAGGTGTCCCTAGGTGCCGGCTGAGCTAGAGGCCAAAATCTACAGGTAGGCACTTTGCAAAAAACACCTCTGTTTTCTTAAAATAAATGTGATGTGTCCACGTTGCGTTTTGGGGCATTTCCTGTCGCGGGCGCTAGGCCTACCCACACAAGTGAGGTATCATTTTTATCGGGAGACTTGGGGGAACGCTGGGTGGAAGGAAATTTGTGGCTCCTCTCTGGTTCCAGAACTTTCTGTCACCAAAATGTGAGGAAAAAGTGTTTTTTTAGCCAACTTTTGAGGTTTGCAAAGGATTCTGGGTAACAGAACCTAGTCAGAGCCCCACAAGTCACCCCATCTTGGATTCCCCTAGCTCCCTAGTTTAAAAAAATGCACAGGTTTGGTAGGTTTCCCTAGGTGCCGGCTGAGCTAGAGGCCAAAATCTACAGGTAGGCACTTTGCAAAAAACACCCCTGTTTTCTTTCAAAAAATGTGATGTGTCCACGTTGCGTTTTGGGGCATTTCCTGTCGCGGGCGCTAGGCCTACCCACACAAGTGAGGTATCATTTTTATCGGGAGACTTGGGGGAACGCTGGGTGGAAGGAAATTTGTGGCTCCTCTCTGGTTCCAGAACTTTCTGTCACCAAAATGTGAGGAAAAAGTGTTTTTTTAGCCAACTTTTGAGGTTTGCAAAGGATTCTGGGTAACAGAACCTGGTCAGAGCCCCACAAGTCACCCTATCTTGGATTCCCCTAGCTCTCTAGTTTTAAAAAATGCACAGGTTTGGTAGGTTTCCCTAGGTGCCGGCTGAGCTAGAGGCCAAAATCTACAGGTAGGCACTTTGCAAAAAACACCTCTGTTTTCTTTAAAAAAATGTGATGTGTCCACGTTGCGTTTTGGGGCATTTCCTGTTGCGGGCGCTAGGCCTACCCACACAAGTGAGGTATCATTTTTATCGGGAGACTAGGGGAAACGCTGGGTGGAAGGAAATTTGTGGCTCCTCTCTGGTTCCAGAACTTTCTGTCACCAAAATGTGAGGAAAAAGTATTTTTTTAGCCAAATTTTTAGGTTTGCAAAGGATTCCGGGTAACAGAACATGATCAGAGCCCCACAAGTCACCCCATCTTGGATTCCCCTAGGTCTCTAGTTTTCAGAAATGCACAGGTTTGGTAGGTTTCCCTAGGTGCCGGCTGAGCTAGAGGCCAAAATCTACAGGTAGGCACTTTGTTAAAAACACCTCTGTTTTTTTTCAAAAAATGTGATGTGTCCACGTTGCGTTTGGGGCATTTCCTGTCGCGGGCGCTAGGCCTACCCACACAAGTGAGGTATCATTTTTATCGGAAGACTTGGGGGAACGCTGGGTGGAAGGAAATTTGTGGCTCCTCTCTGGTTCCAGAACTTTCTGTCACCGAAATGTGAGGAAAACGTGTTTTTTTTGCAAACGTTTGAGGTTTGCAAAGGATTCTGGGTAACAGAACCTGGTCAGAGCCCCACAAGTCACCCCATCTTGGATTCCCCTAGGTCTCTAGTTTTTAAAAATGCACAGGTTTGGTAGGTTTCCCTAGGTGCCGGCTGAGCTAGAGGCCAAAATCTACAGGTAGGCACTTTGCAAAAAACACCTCTGTTTTCTTTAAAAAAATGTGATGTGTCCACGTTGCGTTTTGGGGCATTTCCTGTTGCGGGCGCTAGGCCTACCCACACAAGTGAGGTATCATTTTTATCGGGAGACTAGGGGAAACGCTGGGTGGAAGGAAATTTGTGGCTCCTCTCTGGTTCCAGAACTTTCTGTCACCAAAATGTGAGGAAAAAGTGTTTTTTTAGCCAAATTTTGAGGTTTGCAAAGGATTCCGGGTAACAGAACCTGATCAGAGCCCCACAAGTCACCCCATCTTGGATTCCCCTAGGTCTCTAGGTTTCAAAAATGCACAGGTTTGGTAGGTTTCCCTAGGTGCCGGCTGAGCTAGAGGCCAAAATCTACAGGTAGGCACTTTGTTAAAAACACCTCTGTTTTCTTTCAAAAAATGTTATGTGTCCACGTTGCATTTTGGGGCATTTCCTGTCGCGGGCGCTAGGCCTACCCACACAAGTGAGGTATCATTTTTATCGGGAGACTTGGGGGAACGCTGGGTGGAAGGAAATTTGTGGCTCCTCTCTGGTTCCAGAACTTTCTGTCACCAAAATGTGAGGAAAAAGTGTTTTTTTAGCCAAATTTTGAGGTTTGCAAAGGATTCTGGGTAACAGAACCTGGTCAGAGCCCCAGAAGTCACCCCATCTTGGATTCCCCTAGGTCTCTAGTTTTCAAAAATGCACAGGTTTGGTAGGTTTCCCTAGGTGCCGGCTGAGCTAGAGGCCAAAATCTACAGGTAGGCACTTTGTAAAAAACACCTCTGTTTTCTTTAAAAAAATGTGATGTGTCCACGTTGCGTTTCGGGGCATTTCCTGTCGCGGGCGCTAGGCCTACCCACACAAGTGAGGTATCATTTTTATCGGGAGACTTGGGGGAACGCTGGGTGGAAGGAAATTTGTGGCTCCTCTCTGGTTCCAGAACTTTCTGTCACCGAAATGTGAGGAAAACGTGTTTTTTTTGCAAACGTTTGAGGTTTGCAAAGGATTCTGGGTAACAGAACCTGGTCAGAGCCCCACAAGTCACCCCATCTTGGATTCCCCTAGGTCTCTAGTTTTTAAAAATGCACAGGTTTAGTAGGTGTCCCTAGGTGCCGGCTGAGCTAGAGGCCAAAATCTACAGGTAGGCACTTTGCAAAAAACACCTCTGTTTTCTTAAAATAAATGTGATGTGTCCACGTTGCGTTTTGGGGCATTTCCTGTCGCGGGCGCTAGGCCTACCCACACAAGTGAGGTATCATTTTTATCGGGAGACTTGGGGGAACGCTGGGTGGAAGGAAATTTGTGGCTCCTCTCTGGTTCCAGAACTTTCTGTCACCAAAATGTGAGGAAAAAGTGTTTTTTTAGCCAACTTTTGAGGTTTGCAAAGGATTCTGGGTAACAGAACCTAGTCAGAGCCCCACAAGTCACCCCATCTTGGATTCCCCTAGCTCCCTAGTTTAAAAAAATGCACAGGTTTGGTAGGTTTCCCTAGGTGCCGGCTGAGCTAGAGGCCAAAATCTACAGGTAGGCACTTTGCAAAAAACACCCCTGTTTTCTTTCAAAAAATGTGATGTGTCCACGTTGCGTTTTGGGGCATTTCCTGTCGCGGGCGCTAGGCCTACCCACACAAGTGAGGTATCATTTTTATCGGGAGACTTGGGGGAACGCTGGGTGGAAGGAAATTTGTGGCTCCTCTCTGGTTCCAGAACTTTCTGTCACCAAAATGTGAGGAAAAAGTGTTTTTTTAGCCAACTTTTGAGGTTTGCAAAGGATTCTGGGTAACAGAACCTGGTCAGAGCCCCACAAGTCACCCTATCTTGGATTCCCCTAGCTCTCTAGTTTTAAAAAATGCACAGGTTTGGTAGGTTTCCCTAGGTGCCGGCTGAGCTAGAGGCCAAAATCTACAGGTAGGCACTTTGCAAAAAACACCTCTGTTTTCTTTAAAAAAATGTGATGTGTCCACGTTGCGTTTTGGGGCATTTCCTGTTGCGGGCGCTAGGCCTACCCACACAAGTGAGGTATCATTTTTATCGGGAGACTAGGGGAAACGCTGGGTGGAAGGAAATTTGTGGCTCCTCTCTGGTTCCAGAACTTTCTGTCACCAAAATGTGAGGAAAAAGTATTTTTTTAGCCAAATTTTTAGGTTTGCAAAGGATTCCGGGTAACAGAACATGATCAGAGCCCCACAAGTCACCCCATCTTGGATTCCCCTAGGTCTCTAGTTTTCAGAAATGCACAGGTTTGGTAGGTTTCCCTAGGTGCCGGCTGAGCTAGAGGCCAAAATCTACAGGTAGGCACTTTGTTAAAAACACCTCTGTTTTTTTTCAAAAAATGTGATGTGTCCACGTTGCGTTTGGGGCATTTCCTGTCGCGGGCGCTAGGCCTACCCACACAAGTGAGGTATCATTTTTATCGGAAGACTTGGGGGAACGCTGGGTGGAAGGAAATTTGTGGCTCCTCTCTGGTTCCAGAACTTTCTGTCACCGAAATGTGAGGAAAACGTGTTTTTTTTGCAAACGTTTGAGGTTTGCAAAGGATTCTGGGTAACAGAACCTGGTCAGAGCCCCACAAGTCACCCCATCTTGGATTCCCCTAGGTCTCTAGTTTTTAAAAATGCACAGGTTTGGTAGGTTTCCCTAGGTGCCGGCTGAGCTAGAGGCCAAAATCTACAGGTAGGCACTTTGCAAAAAACACCTCTGTTTTCTTTAAAAAAATGTGATGTGTCCACGTTGCGTTTTGGGGCATTTCCTGTTGCGGGCGCTAGGCCTACCCACACAAGTGAGGTATCATTTTTATCGGGAGACTAGGGGAAACGCTGGGTGGAAGGAAATTTGTGGCTCCTCTCTGGTTCCAGAACTTTCTGTCACCAAAATGTGAGGAAAAAGTATTTTTTTAGCCAAATTTTGAGGTTTGCAAAGGATTCCGGGTAACAGAACATGATCAGAGCCCCACAAGTCACCCCATCTTGGATTCCCCTAGGTCTCTAGTTTTCAGAAATGCACAGGTTTGGTAGGTTTCCCTAGGTGCCGGCTGAGCTAGAGGCCAAAATCTACAGGTAGGCACTTTGTTAAAAACACCTCTGTTTTTTTTCAAAAAATGTGATGTGTCCACGTTGCGTTTGGGGCATTTCCTGTCGCGGGCGCTAGGCCTACCCACACAAGTGAGGTATCATTTTTATCGGAAGACTTGGGGGAACGCTGGGTGGAAGGAAATTTGTGGCTCCTCTCTGGTTCCAGAACTTTCTGTCACCGAAATGTGAGGAAAACGTGTTTTTTTTGCAAACGTTTGAGGTTTGCAAAGGATTCTGGGTAACAGAACCTGGTCAGAGCCCCACAAGTCACCCCATCTTGGATTCCCCTAGGTCTCTAGTTTTTAAAAATGCACAGGTTTAGTAGGTGTCCCTAGGTGCCGGCTGAGCTAGAGGCCAAAATCTACAGGTAGGCACTTTGCAAAAAACACCTCTGTTTTCTTAAAATAAATGTGATGTGTCCACGTTGCGTTTTGGGGCATTTCCTGTCGCGGGCGCTAGGCCTACCCACACAAGTGAGGTATCATTTTTATCGGGAGACTTGTGGGAACGCTGGGTGGAAGGAAATTTGTGGCTCCTCTCTGGTTCCAGAACTTTCTGTCACCAAAATGTGAGGAAAAAGTGTTTTTTTAGCCAACTTTTGAGGTTTGCAAAGGATTCTGGGTAACAGAACCTGGTCAGAGCCCCACAAGTCACCCCATCTTGGATTCCCCTAGCTCTCTAGTTTTAAAAAATGCACAGGTTTGGTAGGTTTCCCTAGGTGCCGGCTGAGCTAGAGGCCAAAATCTACAGGTAGGCACTTTGCAAAAAACACCTCTGTTTTCTTTCAAAAAATGTGATGTGTTCACGTTGCGTTTTGGGGCATTTCCTGTTGCGGGCGCTAGGCCTACCCACACAAGTGAGGTATCATTTTTATCGGGAGACTAGGGGGAACGCTGGGTGGAAGGAAATTTGTGGCTCCTCTCTGGTTCCAGAACTTTCTGTCACCAAAATGTGAGGAAAAAGTGTTTTTTTAGCCAAATTTTGAGGTTTGCAAAGGATTCCGGGTAACAGAACCTGATCAGAGCCCCACAAGTCACCCCACCTTGGATTCCCCTAGGTCTCTAGGTTTCAAAAATGCACAGGTTTGGTAGGTTTCCCTAGGTGCCGGCTGAGCTAGAGGCCAAAATCTACAGGTAGGTACTTTGTTAAAAACACCTCTGTTTTCTTTCAAAAAATGTGATGTGTCCATGTTGCGTTTTGGGGCATTTCCTGTCGCGGGCGCTAGGCCTACCCACACAAGTGAGGTATCATTTTTATCGGGAGACTTGGGGGAACGCTGGGTGGAAGGAAATTTGTGGCTCCTCTCTGGTTCCAGAACTTTCTGTCACCAAAATGTGAGGAAAAAGTGTTTTTTTAGCCAAATTTTGAGGTTTGCAAAGGATTCTGGGTAACAGAACCTGGTCAGAGCCCCAGAAGTCACCCCATCTTGGATTCCCCTAGGTCTCAAGTTTTCAAAAATGCACAGGTTTGGTAGGTTTCCCTAGGTGCCGGCTGAGCTAGAGGCCAAAATCTACAGGTAGGCACTTTGTAAAAAACACCTCTGTTTTCTTTAAAAAAATGTGATGTGTCCACGTTGCGTTTCGGGGCATTTCCTGTCGCGGGCGCTAGGCCTACCCACACAAGTGAGGTATCATTTTTATCGGGAGACTTGGGGGAACGCTGGGTGGAAGGAAATTTGTGGCTCCTCTCTGGTTCCAGAACTTTCTGTCACCGAAATGTGAGGAAAACGTGTTTTTTTTGCAAACGTTTGAGGTTTGCAAAGGATTCTGGGTAACAGAACCTGGTCAGAGCCCCACAAGTCACCCCATCTTGGATTCCCCAGGTCTCTAGTTTTTAAAAATGCACAGGTTTAGTAGGTGTCCCTAGGTGCCGGCTGAGCTAGAGGCCAAAATCTACAGGTAGGCACTTTGCAAAAAACACCTCTGTTTTCTTAAAATAAATGTGATGTGTCCACGTTGCGTTTTGGGGCATTTCCTGTCGCGGGCGCTAGGCCTACCCACACAAGTGAGGTATCATTTTTATCGGGAGACTTGGGGGAACGCTGGGTGGAAGGAAATTTGTGGCTCCTCTCTGGTTCCAGAACTTTCTGTCACCAAAATGTGAGGAAAAAGTGTTTTTTTAGCCAACTTTTGAGGTTTGCAAAGGATTCTGGGTAACAGAACCTAGTCAGAGCCCCACAAGTCACCCCATCTTGGATTCCCCTAGCTCCCTAGTTTAAAAAAATGCACAGGTTTGGTAGGTTTCCCTA
The DNA here is from genome assembly GCF_031143425.1 of Pleurodeles waltl. NCBI lineage: Eukaryota > Metazoa > Chordata > Amphibia > Caudata > Salamandridae > Pleurodeles > Pleurodeles waltl. The sequence goes on along the minus strand of NW_027149959.1, from coordinate 54,304 downwards.
GGTGCCGGCTGAGCTAGAGGCCAAAATCTACAGGTAGGCACTTTGCAAAAAACACCCCTGTTTTCTTTCAAAAAATGTGATGTGTCCACGTTGCGTTTTGGGGCATTTCCTGTCGCGGGCGCTAGGCCTACCCACACAAGTGAGGTATCATTTTTATCGGGAGACTTGGGGGAACGCTGGGTGGAAGGAAATTTGTGGCTCCTCTCTGGTTCCAGAACTTTCTGTCACCAAAATGTGAGGAAAAAGTGTTTTTTTAGCCAACTTTTGAGGTTTGCAAAGGATTCTGGGTAACAGATCCTGGTCAGAGCCCCACAAGTCACCCTATCTTGGATTCCCCTAGCTCTCTAGTTTTAAAAAATGCACAGGTTTGGTAGGTTTCCCTAGGTGCCGGCTGAGCTAGAGGCCAAAATCTACAGGTAGGCACTTTGCAAAAAACACCTCTGTTTTCTTTAAAAAAATGTGATGTGTCCACGTTGCGTTTTGGGGCATTTCCTGTTGCGGGTGCTAGGCCTACCCACACAAGTGAGGTATCATTTTTATCGGGAGACTAGGGGAAACGCTGGGTGGAAGGAAATTTGTGGCTCCTCTCTGGTTCCAGAACTTTCTGTCACCAAAATGTGAGGAAAAAGTGTTTTTTTAGCCAAATTTTGAGGTTTGCAAAGGATTCCGGGTAACAGAACCTGATCAGAGCCCCACAAGTCACCCCATCTTGGATTCCCCTAGGTCTCTAGTTTTCAGAAATGCACAGGTTTGGTAGGTTTCCCTAGGTGCCGGCTGAGCTAGAGGCCAAAATCTACAGGTAGGCACTTTGTTAAAAACACCTCTGTTTTTTTTCAAAAAATGTGATGTGTCCACGTTGCGTTTGGGGCATTTCCTGTCGCGGGCGCTAGGCCTACCCACACAAGTGAGGTATCATTTTTATCGGAAGACTTGGGGGAACGCTGGGTGGAAGGAAATTTGTGGCTCCTCTCTGGTTCCAGAACTTTCTGTCACCGAAATGTGAGGAAAACGTGTTTTTTTTGCAAACGTTTGAGGTTTGCAAAGGATTCTGGGTAACAGAACCTGGTCAGAGCCCCACAAGTCACCCCATCTTGGATTCCCCTAGGTCTCTAGTTTTTAAAAATGCACAGGTTTAGTAGGTGTCCCTAGGTGCCGGCTGAGCTAGAGGCCAAAATCTACAGGTAGGCACTTTGCAAAAAACACCTCTGTTTTCTTAAAATAAATGTGATGTGTCCACGTTGCGTTTTGGGGCATTTCCTGTCGCGGGCGCTAGGCCTACCCACACAAGTGAGGTATCATTTTTATCGGGAGACTTGTGGGAACGCTGGGTGGAAGGAAATTTGTGGCTCCTCTCTGGTTCCAGAACTTTCTGTCACCAAAATGTGAGGAAAAAGTGTTTTTTTAGCCAACTTTTGAGGTTTGCAAAGGATTCTGGGTAACAGAACCTGGTCAGAGCCCCACAAGTCACCCCATCTTGGATTCCCCTAGCTCTCTAGTTTTAAAAAATGCACAGGTTTGGTAGGTTTCCCTAGGTGCCGGCTGAGCTAGAGGCCAAAATCTACAGGTAGGCACTTTGCAAAAAACACCTCTGTATTCTTTCAAAAAATGTGATGTGTTCACGTTGCGTTTTGGGGCATTTCCTGTTGCGGGCGCTAGGCCTACCCACACAAGTGAGGTATCATTTTTATCGGGAGACTAGGGGGAACGCTGGGTGGAAGGAAATTTGTGGCTCCTCTCTGGTTCCAGAACTTTCTGTCACCAAAATGTGAGGAAAAAGTGTTTTTTTAGCCAAATTTTGAGGTTTGCAAAGGATTCCGGGTAACAGAACCTGATCAGAGCCCCACAAGTCACCCCACCTTGGATTCCCCTAGGCCTCTAGGTTTCAAAAATGCACAGGTTTGGTAGGTTTCCCTAGGTGCCGGCTGAGCTAGAGGCCAAAATCTACAGGTAGGTACTTTGTTAAAAACACCTCTGTTTTCTTTCAAAAAATGTGATGTGTCCATGTTGCGTTTTGGGGCATTTCCTGTCGCGGGCGCTAGGCCTACCCACACAAGTGAGGTATCATTTTTATCGGGAGACTTGGGGGAACGCTGGGTGGAAGGAAATTTGTGGCTCCTCTCTGGTTCCAGAACTTTCTGTCACCAAAATGTGAGGAAAAAGTGTTTTTTTAGCCAAATTTTGAGGTTTGCAAAGGATTCTGGGTAACAGAACCTGGTCAGAGCCCCAGAAGTCACCCCATCTTGGATTCCCCTAGGTCTCTAGTTTTCAAAAATGCACAGGTTTGGTAGGTTTCCCTAGGTGCCGGCTGAGCTAGAGGCCAAAATCTACAGGTAGGCACTTTGTAAAAAACACCTCTGTTTTCTTTAAAAAAATGTGATGTGTCCACGTTGCGTTTCGGGGCATTTCCTGTCGCGGGCGCTAGGCCTACCCACACAAGTGAGGTATCATTTTTATCGGGAGACTTGGGGGAACGCTGGGTGGAAGGAAATTTGTGGCTCCTCTCTGGTTCCAGAACTTTCTGTCACCGAAATGTGAGGAAAACGTGTTTTTTTTGCAAACGTTTGAGGTTTGCAAAGGATTCTGGGTAACAGAACCTGGTCAGAGCCCCACAAGTCACCCCATCTTGGATTCCCCAGGTCTCTAGTTTTTAAAAATGCACAGGTTTAGTAGGTGTCCCTAGGTGCCGGCTGAGCTAGAGGCCAAAATCTACAGGTAGGCACTTTGCAAAAAACACCTCTGTTTTCTTAAAATAAATGTGATGTGTCCACGTTGCGTTTTGGGGCATTTCCTGTCGCGGGCGCTAGGCCTACCCACACAAGTGAGGTATCATTTTTAGCGGGAGACTTGGGGGAACGCTGGGTGGAAGGAAATTTGTGGCTCCTCTCTGGTTCCAAAACTTTCTGTCACCAAAATGTGAGGAAAAAGTGTTTTTTTAGCCAAATTTTGAGGTTTGCAAAGGATTCTGGGTAACAGAACCTGATCAGAGCCCCACAAGTCACCCCATCCTGGATTCCCCTAGGTCTCCAGTTTTAAAGAATGCACAGGTTTGGTAGGTTTCCCTAGGTGCCGGCTGAGCTAGAGGCCAAAATCTACAGGTAGGCACTTTGTAAAAAACACCTCTGTTTTCTTTAAAAAAATGTGATGTGTCCACGTTGCGTTTCGGGGCATTTCCTGTCGCGGGCGCTAGGCCTACCCACACAAGTGAGGTATCATTTTTATCGGGAGACTTGGGGGAACGCTGGGTGGAAGGAAATTTGTGGCTCCTCTCCGGTTCCAGAACTTTCTGTTACCGAAATGTGAGGAAAACGTGTTTTTTTTGCAAACGTTTGAGGTTTGCAAAGGATTCTGGGTAACAGAACCTGGTCAGAGCCCCACAAGTCACCCCATCTTGGATTCCCCTAGGTCTCTAGTTTTTAAAAATGCACAGGTTTGGTAGGTTTCCCTAGGTGCCGGCTGAGCTAGAGGCCAAAATCTACAGGTAGGTACTTTGTTAAAAACACCTCTGTTTTCTTTCAAAAAATGTGATGTGTCCATGTTGCGTTTTGGGGCATTTCCTGTCGCGGGCGCTAGGCCTACCCACACAAGTGAGGTATCATTTTTATCGGGAGACTTGGGGGAACGCTGGGTGGAAGGAAATTTGTGGCTCCTCTCTGGTTCCAGAACTTTCTGTCACCAAAATGTGAGGAAAAAGTGTTTTTTTAGCCAAATTTTGAGGTTTGCAAAGGATTCTGGGTAACAGAACCTGGTCAGAGCCCCAGAAGTCACCCCATCTTGGATTCCCCTAGGTCTCTAGTTTTCAAAAATGCACAGGTTTGGTAGGTTTCCCTAGGTGCCGGCTGAGCTAGAGGCCAAAATCTACAGGTAGGCACTTTGTAAAAAACACCTCTGTTTTCTTTAAAAAAATGTGATGTGTCCACGTTGCGTTTCGGGGCATTTCCTGTCGCGGGCGCTAGGCCTACCCACACAAGTGAGGTATCATTTTTATCGGGAGACTTGGGGGAACGCTGGGTGGAAGGAAATTTGTGGCTCCTCTCTGGTTCCAGAACTTTCTGTCACCGAAATGTGAGGAAAACGTGTTTTTTTTGCAAACGTTTGAGGTTTGCAAAGGATTCTGGGTAACAGAACCTGGTCAGAGCCCCACAAGTCACCCCATCTTGGATTCCCCAGGTCTCTAGTTTTTAAAAATGCACAGGTTTAGTAGGTGTCCCTAGGTGCCGGCTGAGCTAGAGGCCAAAATCTACAGGTAGGCACTTTGCAAAAAACACCTCTGTTTTCTTAAAATAAATGTGATGTGTCCACGTTGCGTTTTGGGGCATTTCCTGTCGCGGGCGCTAGGCCTACCCACACAAGTGAGGTATCATTTTTAGCGGGAGACTTGGGGGAACGCTGGGTGGAAGGAAATTTGTGGCTCCTCTCTGGTTCCAAAACTTTCTGTCACCAAAATGTGAGGAAAAAGTGTTTTTTTAGCCAAATTTTGAGGTTTGCAAAGGATTCTGGGTAACAGAACCTGATCAGAGCCCCACAAGTCACCCCATCCTGGATTCCCCTAGGTCTCCAGTTTTAAAGAATGCACAGGTTTGGTAGGTTTCCCTAGGTGCCGGCTGAGCTAGAGGCCAAAATCTACAGGTAGGCACTTTGTAAAAAACACCTCTGTTTTCTTTAAAAAAATGTGATGTGTCCACGTTGCGTTTCGGGGCATTTCCTGTCGCGGGCGCTAGGCCTACCCACACAAGTGAGGTATCATTTTTATCGGGAGACTTGGGGGAACGCTGGGTGGAAGGAAATTTGTGGCTCCTCTCCGGTTCCAGAACTTTCTGTTACCGAAATGTGAGGAAAACGTGTTTTTTTTGCAAACGTTTGAGGTTTGCAAAGGATTCTGGGTAACAGAACCTGGTCAGAGCCCCACAAGTCACCCCATCTTGGATTCCCCTAGGTCTCTAGTTTTTAAAAATGCACAGGTTTAGTAGGTGTCCCTAGGTGCCGGCTGAGCTAGAGGCCAAAATCTACAGGTAGGCACTTTGCAAAAAACACCTCTGTTTTCTTAAAATAAATGTGATGTGTCCACGTTGCGTTTTGGGGCATTTTCTGTCGCGGGCGCTAGGCCTACCCACACAAGTGAGGTATCATTTTTATCGGGAGACTTGGGGGAACGCTGGGTGGAAGGAAATTTGTGGCTCCTCTCTGGTTCCAGAACTTTCTGTCACCAAAATGTGAGGAAAAAGTGTTTTTTTAGCCAACTTTTGAGGTTTGCAAAGGATTCTGGGTAACAGAACCTGGTCAGAGCCCCACAAGTCACCCCATCTTGGATTCCCCTAGCTCTCTAGTTTAAAAAAATGCACAGGTTTGGTAGGTTTCCCTAGGTGCCGGCTGAGCTAGAGGCCAAAATCTACAGGTAGGCACTTTGCAAAAAACACCTCTGTTTTCTTTCAAAAAATGTGATGTGTCCACGTTGCGTTTTGGGGCATTTCCTGTTGCGGGCGCTAGGCCTACCCACACAAGTGAGGTATCATTTTTATCGGGAGACTAGGGGGAACGCTGGGTGGAAGGAAATTTGTGGCTCCTCTCTGGTTCCAGAACTTTCTGTCACCAAAATGTGAGGAAAAAGTGTTTTTTTAGCCAAATTTTGAGGTTTGCAAAGGATTCCGGGTAACAGAACCTGATCAGAGCCCCACAAGTCACCCCATCTTGGGTTCCCCTAGGTCTCTAGGTTTCAAAAATGCACAGGTTTGGTAGGTTTCCCTAGGTGCCGGCTGAGCTAGAGGCCAAAATCTACAGGTAGGCACTTTGTTAAAAACACTTCTGTTTTCTATCAAAAAATGTGATGTGTCCACGTTGCGTTTTGGGGCATTTCCTGTCGCGGGTGCTAGGCCTACCCACACAAGTGAGGTATCATTTTTATCGGGAGACTTGGGGGAACGCTGGGTGGAAGGAAATTTGTGGCTCCTCTCTGGTTCCAGAACTTTCTGTCACCAAAATGTGAGGAAAAAGTGTTTTTTCAGCCAAATTTTGAGGTTTGCAAATGATTCTGGGTAACAGAACCTGGTCAGAGCCCCAGAAGTCACCCCATCTTGGATTCCCCTAGGTCTCTAGTTTTCAAAAATGCACAGGTTTGGTAGGTTTCCCTAGGTGCCGGCTGAGCTAGAGGCCAAAATCTACAGGTAGGCACTTTGTAAAAAACACCTCTGTTTTCTTTAAAAAAATGTGATGTGTCCACGTTGCGTTTCGGGGCATTTCCTGTCGCGGGCGCTAGGCCTACCCACACAAGTGAGGTATCATTTTTATCGGGAGACTTGGGGGAACGCTGGGTGGAAGGAAATTTGTGGCTCCTCTCTGGTTCCAGAACTTTCTGTCACCGAAATGTGAGGAAAACGTGTTTTTTTTGCAAACGTTTGAGGTTTGCAAAGGATTCTGGGTAACAGAACCTGGTCAGAGCCCCACAAGTCACCCCATCTTGGATTCCCCTAGGTCTCTAGTTTTTAAAAATGCACAGGTTTAGTAGGTGTCCCTAGGTGCCGGCTGAGCTAGAGGCCAAAATCTACAGGTAGGCACTTTGCAAAAAACACCTCTGTTTTCTTAAAATAAATGTGATGTGTCCACGTTGCGTTTTGGGGCATTTCCTGTCGCGGGCGCTAGGCCTACCCACACAAGTGAGGTATCATTTTTATCGGGAGACTTGGGGGAACGCTGGGTGGAAGGAAATTTGTGGCTCCTCTCTGGTTCCAGAACTTTCTGTCACCAAAATGTGAGGAAAAAGTGTTTTTTTTAGCCAACTTTTGAGGTTTGCAAAGGATTCTGGGTAACAGAACCTGGTCAGAGCCCCACAAGTCACCCCATCTTGGATTCCCCTAGCTCTCTAGTTTTAAAAAATGCACAGGTTTGGTAGGTTTCCCTAGGTGCCGGCTGAGCTAGAGGCCAAAATCTACAGGTAGGCACTTTGCAAAAAACACCTCTGTTTTCTTTCAAAAAATGTGATGTGTCCACGTTGCGTTTTGGGGCATTTCCTGTTGCGGGCGCTAGGCCTACCCACACAAGTGAGGTATCATTTTTATCGGGAGACTAGGGGGAACGCTGGGTGGAAGGAAATTTGTGGCTCCTCTCTGGTTCCAGAACTTTCTGTCACCAAAATGTGAGGAAAAAGTGTTTTTTTAGCAAAATTTTGAGGTTTGCAAAGGATTCCGGGTAACAGAACCTGATCAGAGCCCCACAAGTCACCCCACCTTGGATTCCCCTAGGTCTCTAGGTTTCAAAAATGCACAGGTTTGGTAGGTTTCCCTAGGTGCTGGCTGAGCTAGAGGCCAAAATCTACAGGTAGGCACTTTGTTAAAAACACCTCTGTTTTCTTTCAAAAAATGTGATGTGTCCATGTTGCGTTTTGGGGCATTTCCTGTCGCGGGCGCTAGGCCTACCCACACAAGTGAGGTATCATTTTTATCGGGAGACTTGGGGGGAACGCTGGGTGGAAGGAAATTTGTGGCTCCTCTCTGGTTCCAGAACTTTCTGTCACCAAAATGTGAGGAAAAAGTGTTTTTTTAGCCAAATTTTGAGGTTTGCAAAGGATTCTGGGTAACAGAACCTGGTCAGAGCCCCAGAAGTCACCCCATCTTGGATTCCCCTAGGTCTCTAGTTTTCAAAAATGCACAGGTTTGGTAGGTTTCCCTAGGTGCCGGCTGAGCTAGAGGCCAAAATCTACAGGTAGGCACTTTGTAAAAAACACCTCTGTTTTCTTTAAAAAAATTTGATGTGTCCACGTTGCGTTTCGGGGCATTTCCTGTCGCGGGCGCTAGGCCTACCCACACAAGTGAGGTATCATTTTTAGCGGGAGACTTGGGGGAACGCTGGGTGGAAGGAAATTTGTGGCTCCTCTCTGGTTCCAAAACTTTCTGTCACCAAAATGTGAGGAAAAAGTGTTTTTTTAGCCAAATTTTGAGGTTTGCAAAGGATTCTGGGTAACAGAACCTGATCAGAGCCCCACAAGTCACCCCATCCTGGATTCCCCTAGGTCTCCAGTTTTAAAGAATGCACAGGTTTGGTAGGTTTCCCTAGGTGCCGGCTGAGCTAGAGGCCAAAATCTACAGGTAGGCACTTTGTAAAAAACACCTCTGTTTTCTTTAAAAAAATGTGATGTGTCCACGTTGCGTTTCGGGGCATTTCCTGTCGCGGGCGCTAGGCCTACCCACACAAGTGAGGTATCATTTTTATCGGGAGACTTGGGGGAACGCTGGGTGGAAGGAAATTTGTGGCTCCTCTGGTTCCAGAACTTTCTGTCACCGAAATGTGAGGAAAACGTGTTTTTTTTGCAAACGTTTGAGGTTTGCAAAGGATTCTGGGTAACAGAACCTGGTCAGAGCCCCACAAGTCACCCCATCTTGGATTCCCCTAGGTCTCTAGTTTTTAAAAATGCACAGGTTTAGTAGGTGTCCCTAGGTGCCGGCTGAGCTAGAGGCCAAAATCTACAGGTAGGCACTTTGCAAAAAACACCTCTGTTTTCTTAAAATAAATGTGATGTGTCCACGTTGCGTTTTGGGGCATTTCCTGTCGCGGGCGCTAGGCCTACCCACACAAGTGAGGTATCATTTTTAGCGGGAGACTTGGGGGAACGCTGGGTGGAAGGAAATTTGTGGCTCCTCTCTGGTTCCAAAACTTTCTGTCACCAAAATGTGAGGAAAAAGTGTTTTTTTAGCCAAATTTTGAGGTTTGCAAAGGATTCTGGGTATCAGAACCTGGTCAGAGCCCCACAAGTCACCCCATCCTGGATTCCCCTAGGTCTCCAGTTTTAAAGAATGCACAGGTTTGGTAGGTTTCCCTAGGTGCCGGCTGAGCTAGAGGCCAAAATCTACAGGTAGGCACTTTGTAAAAAACACCTCTGTTTTCTTTAAAAAAATGTGATGTGTCCACGTTGCGTTTCGGGGCATTTCCTGTCGCGGGCGCTAGGCCTACCCACACAAGTGAGGTATCATTTTTATCGGGAGACTTGGGGGAACGCTGGGTGGAAGGAAATTCGTGGCTCCTCTCCGGTTCCAGAACTTTCTGTTACCGAAATGTGAGGAAAACGTGTTTTTTTTGCAAACGTTTGAGGTTTGCAAAGGATTCTGGGTAACAGAACCTGGTCAGAGCCCCACAAGTCACCCCATCTTGGATTCCCCTAGGTCTCTAGTTTTTAAAAATGCACAGGTTTAGTAGGTGTCCCTAGGTGCCGGCTGAGCTAGAGGCCAAAATCTACAGGTAGGCACTTTGCAAAAAACACCGCTGTTTTCTTAAAATAAATGTGATGTGTCCACGTTGCGTTTTGGGGCATTTCCTGTCCCGGGCGCTAGGCCTACCCACACAAGTGAGGTATCATTTTTATCGGGAGACTTGGGGGAACGCTGGGTGGAAAGAAATTTGTGGCTCCTCTCTGGTTCCAGAACTTTCTGTCACCAAAATGTGAGGAAAAAGTGTTTTTTTAGCCAACTTTTGAGGTTTGCAAAGGATTCTGGGTAACAGAACCTGGTCAGAGCCCCACAAGTCACCCCATCTTGGATTCCCCTAGCTCTCTAGTTTTAAAAAATGCACAGGTTTGGTAGGTTTCCCTAGGTGCCGGCTGAGCTAGAGGCCAAAATCTACAGGTATGCACTTTGCAAAAAACACCTCTGTTTTCTTTAAAAAAATGTGATGTGTCCACGTTGCGTTTGGGGCATTTCCTGTCGCGGGCGCTAGGCCTACCCACACAAGTGAGGTATCATTTTTATCGGAAGACTTGGGGGAACGCTGGGTGGAAGGAAATTTGTGGCTCCTCTCTGGTTCCAGAACTTTCTGTCACCGAAATGTGAGGAAAACGTGTTTTTTTTGCAAACGTTTGAGGTTTGCAAAGGATTCTGGGTAACAGAACCTGGTCAGAGCCCCACAAGTCACCCCATCTTGGATTCCCCTAGGTCTCTAGTTTTTAAAAATGCACAGGTTTAGTAGGTGTCCCTAGGTGCCGGCTGAGCTAGAGGCCAAAATCTACAGGTAGGCACTTTGCAAAAAACACCTCTGTTTTCTTAAAATAAATGTGATGTGTCCACGTTGCGTTTTGGGGCATTTCCTGTCGCGGGCGCTAGGCCTACCCACACAAGTGAGGTATCATTTTTATCGGGAGACTTGTGGGAACGCTGGGTGGAAGGAAATTTGTGGCTCCTCTCTGGTTCCAGAACTTTCTGTCACCAAAATGTGAGGAAAAAGTGTTTTTTTAGCCAACTTTTGAGGTTTGCAAAGGATTCTGGGTAACAGAACCTGGTCAGAGCCCCACAAGTCACCCCATCTTGGATTCCCCTAGCTCTCTAGTTTTAAAAAATGCACAGGTTTGGTAGGTTTCCCTAGGTGCCGGCTGAGCTAGAGGCCAAAATCTACAGGTAGGCACTTTGCAAAAAAAACCTCTGTATTCTTTCAAAAAATGTGATGTGTTCACGTTGCGTTTTGGGGCATTTCCTGTTGCGGGCGCTAGGCCTACCCACACAAGTGAGGTATCATTTTTATCGGGAGACTAGGGGGAACGCTGGGTGGAAGGAAATTTGTGGCTCCTCTCTGGTTCCAGAACTTTCTGTCACCAAAATGTGAGGAAAAAGTGTTTTTTTAGCCAAATTTTGAGGTTTGCAAAGGATTCCGGGTAACAGAACCTGATCAGAGCCCCACAAGTCACCCCACCTTGGATTCCCCTAGGCCTCTAGGTTTCAAAAATGCACAGGTTTGGTAGGTTTCCCTAGGTGCCGGCTGAGCTAGAGGCCAAAATCTACAGGTAGGTACTTTGTTAAAAACACCTCTGTTTTCTTTCAAAAAATGTGATGTGTCCATGTTGCGTTTTGGGGCATTTCCTGTCGCGGGCGCTAGGCCTACCCACACAAGTGAGGTATCATTTTTATCGGGAGACTTGGGGGAACGCTGGGTGGAAGGAAATTTGTGGCTCCTCTCTGGTTCCAGAACTTTCTGTCACCAAAATGTGAGGAAAAAGTGTTTTTTTAGCCAAATTTTGAGGTTTGCAAAGGATTCTGGGTAACAGAACCTGGTCAGAGCCCCAGAAGTCACCCCATCTTGGATTCCCCTAGGTCTCTAGTTTTCAAAAATGCACAGGTTTGGTAGGTTTCCCTAGGTGCCGGCTGAGCTAGAGGCCAAAATCTACAGGTAGGCACTTTGTAAAAAACACCTCTGTTTTCTTTAAAAAAATGTGATGTGTCCACGTTGCGTTTCGGGGCATTTCCTGTCGCGGGCGCTAGGCCTACCCACACAAGTGAGGTATCATTTTTATCGGGAGACTTGGGGGAACGCTGGGTGGAAGGAAATTTGTGGCTCCTCTCTGGTTCCAGAACTTTCTGTCACCGAAATGTGAGGAAAACGTGTTTTTTTTGCAAACGTTTGAGGTTTGCAAAGGATTCTGGGTAACAGAACCTGGTCAGAGCCCCACAAGTCACCCCATCTTGGATTCCCCAGGTCTCTAGTTTTTAAAAATGCACAGGTTTAGTAGGTGTCCCTAGGTGCCGGCTGAGCTAGAGGCCAAAATCTACAGGTAGGCACTTTGCAAAAAACACCTCTGTTTTCTTAAAATAAATGTGATGTGTCCACGTTGCGTTTTGGGGCATTTCCTGTCGCGGGCGCTAGGCCTACCCACACAAGTGAGGTATCATTTTTAGCGGGAGACTTGGGGGAACGCTGGGTGGAAGGAAATTTGTGGCTCCTCTCTGGTTCCAAAACTTTCTGTCACCAAAATGTGAGGAAAAAGTGTTTTTTTAGCCAAATTTTGAGGTTTGCAAAGGATTCTGGGTAACAGAACCTGATCAGAGCCCCACAAGTCACCCCATCCTGGATTCCCCTAGGTCTCCAGTTTTAAAGAATGCACAGGTTTGGTAGGTTTCCCTAGGTGCCGGCTGAGCTAGAGGCCAAAATCTACAGGTAGGCACTTTGTAAAAAACACCTCTGTTTTCTTTAAAAAAATGTGATGTGTCCACGTTGCGTTTCGGGGCATTTCCTGTCGCGGGCGCTAGGCCTACCCACACAAGTGAGGTATCATTTTTATCGGGAGACTTGGGGGAACGCTGGGTGGAAGGAAATTTGTGGCTCCTCTCCGGTTCCAGAACTTTCTGTTACCGAAATGTGAGGAAAACGTGTTTTTTTTTGCAAACGTTTGAGGTTTGCAAAGGATTCTGGGTAACAGAACCTGGTCAGAGCCCCACAAGTCACCCCATCTTGGATTCCCCTAGGTCTCTAGTTTTTAAAAATGCACAGGTTTAGTAGGTGTCCCTAGGTGCCGGCTGAGCTAGAGGCCAAAATCTACAGGTAGGCACTTTGCAAAAAACACCTCTGTTTTCTTAAAATAAATGTGATGTGTCCACGTTGCGTTTTGGGGCATTTTCTGTCGCGGGCGCTAGGCCTACCCACACAAGTGAGGTATCATTTTTATCGGGAGACTTGGGGGAACGCTGGGTGGAAGGAAATTTGTGGCTCCTCTCTGGTTCCAGAACTTTCTGTCACCAAAATGTGAGGAAAAAGTGTTTTTTTAGCCAACTTTTGAGGTTTGCAAAGGATTCTGGGTAACAGAACCTGGTCAGAGCCCCACAAGTCACCCCATCTTGGATTCCCCTAGCTCTCTAGTTTAAAAAATGCACAGGTTTGGTAGGTTTCCCTAGGTGCCGGCTGAGCTAGAGGCCAAAATCTACAGGTAGGCACTTTGCAAAAAACACCTCTGTTTTCTTTCAAAAAATGTGATGTGTCCACGTTGCGTTTTGGGGCATTTCCTGTTGCGGGCGCTAGGCCTACCCACACAAGTGAGGTATCATTTTTATCGGGAGACTAGGGGGAACGCTGGGTGGAAGGAAATTTGTGGCTCCTCTCTGGTTCCAGAACTTTCTGTCACCAAAATGTGAGGAAAAAGTGTTTTTTTAGCCAAATTTTGAGGTTTGCAAAGGATTCCGGGTAACAGAACCTGATCAGAGCCCCACAAGTCACCCCATCTTGGGTTCCCCTAGGTCTCTAGGTTTCAAAAATGCACAGGTTTGGTAGGTTTCCCTAGGTGCCGGCTGAGCTAGAGGCCAAAATCTACAGGTAGGCACTTTGTTAAAAACACCTCTGTTTTCTATCAAAAAATGTGATGTGTCCACGTTGCGTTTTGGGGCATTTCCTGTCGCGGGTGCTAGGCCTACCCACACAAGTGAGGTATCATTTTTATCGGGAGACTTGGGGGAACGCTGGGTGGAAGGAAATTTGTGGCTCCTCTCTGGTTCCAGAACTTTCTGTCACCAAAATGTGAGGAAAAAGTGTTTTTTCAGCCAAATTTTGAGGTTTGCAAAGGATTCTGGGTAACAGAACCTGGTCAGAGCCCCAGAAGTCACCCCATCTTGGATTCCCCTAGGTCTCTAGTTTTCAAAAATGCACAGGTTTGGTAGGTTTCCCTAGGTGCCGGCTGAGCTAGAGGCCAAAATCTACAGGTAGGCACTTTGTAAAAAACACCTCTGTTTTCTTTAAAAAAATGTGATGTGTCCACGTTGCGTTTCGGGGCATTTCCTGTCGCGGGCGCTAGGCCTACCCACACAAGTGAGGTATCATTTTTATCGGGAGACTTGGGGGAACGCTGGGTGGAAGGAAATTTGTGGCTCCTCTCTGGTTCCAGAACTTTCTGTCACCGAAATGTGAGGAAAACGTGTTTTTTTTGCAAACGTTTGAGGTTTGCAAAGGATTCTGGGTAACAGAACCTGGTCAGAGCCCCACAAGTCACCCCATCTTGGATTCCCCTAGGTCTCTAGTTTTTAAAAATGCACAGGTTTAGTAGGTGTCCCTAGGTGCCGGCTGAGCTAGAGGCCAAAATCTACAGGTAGGCACTTTGCAAAAAACACCTCTGTTTTCTTAAAATAAATGTGATGTGTCCACGTTGCGTTTTGGGGCATTTCCTGTCGCGGGCGCTAGGCCTACCCACACAAGTGAGGTATCATTTTTATCGGGAGACTTGGGGGAACGCTGGGTGGAAGGAAATTTGTGGCTCCTCTCTGGTTCCAGAACTTTCTGTCACCAAAATGTGAGGAAAAAGTGTTTTTTTAGCCAACTTTTGAGGTTTGCAAAGGATTCTGGGTAACAGAACCTGGTCAGAGCCCCACAAGTCACCCCATCTTGGATTCCCCTAGCTCTCTAGTTTTAAAAAATGCACAGGTTTGGTAGGTTTCCCTAGGTGCCGGCTGAGCTAGAGGCCAAAATCTACAGGTAGGCACTTTGCAAAAAACACCTCTGTTTTCTTTCAAAAAATGTGATGTGTCCACGTTGCGTTTTGGGGCATTTCCTGTTGCGGGCGCTAGGCCTACCCACACAAGTGAGGTATCATTTTTATCGGGAGACTAGGGGGAACGCTGGGTGGAAGGAAATTTGTGGCTCCTCTCTGGTTCCAGAACTTTCTGTCACCAAAATGTGAGGAAAAAGTGTTTTTTTTAGCAAAATTTTGAGGTTTGCAAAGGATTCCGGGTAACAGAACCTGATCAGAGCCCCACAAGTCACCCCACCTTGGATTCCCCTAGGTCTCTAGGTTTCAAAAATGCACAGGTTTGGTAGGTTTCCCTAGGTGCCGGCTGAGCTAGAGGCCAAAATCTACAGGTAGGCACTTTGTTAAAAACACCTCTGTTTTCTTTCAAAAAATGTGATGTGTCCATGTTGCGTTTTGGGGCATTTCCTGTCGCGGGCGCTAGGCCTACCCACACAAGTGAGGTATCATTTTTATCGGGAGACTTGGGGGAACGCTGGGTGGAAGGAAATTTGTGGCTCCTCTCTGGTTCCAGAACTTTCTGTCACCAAAATGTGAGGAAAAAGTGTTTTTTTAGCCAAATTTTGAGGTTTGCAAAGGATTCTGGGTAACAGAACCTGGTCAGAGCCCCAGAAGTCACCCCATCTTGGATTCCCCTAGGTCTCTAGTTTTCAAAAATGCACAGGTTTGGTAGGTTTCCCTAGGTGCCGGCTGAGCTAGAGGCCAAAATCTACAGGTAGGCACTTTGTAAAAAACACCTCTGTTTTCTTTAAAAAAAATTGATGTGTCCACGTTGCGTTTCGGGGCATTTCCTGTCGCGGGCGCTAGGCCTACCCACACAAGTGAGGTATCATTTTTAGCGGGAGACTTGGGGGAACGCTGGGTGGAAGGAAATTTGTGGCTCCTCTCTGGTTCCAAAACTTTCTGTCACCAAAATGTGAGGAAAAAGTGTTTTTTTAGCCAAATTTTGAGGTTTGCAAAGGATTCTGGGTAACAGAACCTGATCAGAGCCCCACAAGTCACCCCATCCTGGATTCCCCTAGGTCTCCAGTTTTAAAGAATGCACAGGTTTGGTAGGTTTCCCTAGGTGCCGGCTGAGCTAGAGGCCAAAATCTACAGGTAGGCACTTTGTAAAAAACACCTCTGTTTTCTTTAAAAAAATGTGATGTGTCCACGTTGCGTTTCGGGGCATTTCCTGTCGCGGGCGCTAGGCCTACCCACACAAGTGAGGTATCATTTTTATCGGGAGACTTGGGGGAACGCTGGGTGGAAGGAAATTTGTGGCTCCTCTCCGGTTCCAGAACTTTCTGTTACCGAAATGTGAGGAAAACGTGTTTTTTTTTGCAAACGTTTGAGGTTTGCAAAGGATTCTGGGTAACAGAACCTGGTCAGAGCCCCACAAGTCACCCCATCTTGGATTCCCCTAGGTCTCTAGTTTTTAAAAATGCACAGGTTTAGTAGGTGTCCCTAGGTGCCGGCTGAGCTAGAGGCCAAAATCTACAGGTAGGCACTTTGCAAAAAACACCTCTGTTTTCTTAAAATAAATGTGATGTGTCCACGTTGCGTTTTGGGGCATTTTCTGTCGCGGGCGCTAGGCCTACCCACACAAGTGAGGTATCATTTTTATCGGGAGACTTGGGGGAACGCTGGGTGGAAGGAAATTTGTGGCTCCTCTCTGGTTCCAGAACTTTCTGTCACCAAAATGTGAGGAAAAAGTGTTTTTTTAGCCAACTTTTGAGGTTTGCAAAGGATTCTGGGTAACAGAACCTGGTCAGAGCCCCACAAGTCACCCCATCTTGGATTCCCCTAGCTCTCTAGTTTAAAAAAATGCACAGGTTTGGTAGGTTTCCCTAGGTGCCGGCTGAGCTAGAGGCCAAAATCTACAGGTAGGCACTTTGCAAAAAACACCTCTGTTTTCTTTCAAAAAATGTGATGTGTCCACGTTGCGTTTTGGGGCATTTCCTGTTGCGGGCGCTAGGCCTACCCACACAAGTGAGGTATCATTTTTATCGGGAGACTAGGGGGAACGCTGGGTGGAAGGAAATTTGTGGCTCCTCTCTGGTTCCAGAACTTTCTGTCACCAAAATGTGAGGAAAAAGTGTTTTTTTAGCCAAATTTTGAGGTTTGCAAAGGATTCCGGGTAACAGAACCTGATCAGAGCCCCACAAGTCACCCCATCTTGGGTTCCCCTAGGTCTCTAGGTTTCAAAAATGCACAGGTTTGGTAGGTTTCCCTAGGTGCCGGCTGAGCTAGAGGCCAAAATCTACAGGTAGGCACTTTGTTAAAAACACCTCTGTTTTCTATCAAAAAATGTGATGTGTCCACGTTGCGTTTTGGGGCATTTCCTGTCGCGGGTGCTAGGCCTACCCACACAAGTGAGGTATCATTTTTATCGGGAGACTTGGGGGAACGCTGGGTGGAAGGAAATTTGTGGCTCCTCTCTGGTTCCAGAACTTTCTGTCACCAAAATGTGAGGAAAAAGTGTTTTTTCAGCCAAATTTTGAGGTTTGCAAAGGATTCTGGGTAACAGAACCTGGTCAGAGCCCCAGAAGTCACCCCATCTTGGATTCCCCTAGGTCTCTAGTTTTCAAAAATGCACAGGTTTGGTAGGTTTCCCTAGGTGCCGGCTGAGCTAGAGGCCAAAATCTACAGGTAGGCACTTTGTAAAAAACACCTCTGTTTTCTTTAAAAAAATGTGATGTGTCCACGTTGCGTTTCGGGGCATTTCCTGTCGCGGGCGCTAGGCCTACCCACACAAGTGAGGTATCATTTTTATCGGGAGACTTGGGGGAACGCTGGGTGGAAGGAAATTTGTGGCTCCTCTGGTTCCAGAACTTTCTGTCACCGAAATGTGAGGAAAACGTGTTTTTTTTGCAAACGTTTGAGGTTTGCAAAGGATTCTGGGTAACAGAACCTGGTCAGAGCCCCACAAGTCACCCCATCTTGGATTCCCCTAGGTCTCTAGTTTTTAAAAATGCACAGGTTTAGTAGGTGTCCCTAGGTGCCGGCTGAGCTAGAGGCCAAAATCTACAGGTAGGCACTTTGCAAAAAACACCTCTGTTTTCTTAAAATAAATGTGATGTGTCCACGTTGCGTTTTGGGGCATTTCCTGTCGCGGGCGCTAGGCCTACCCACACAAGTGAGGTATCATTTTTATCGGGAGACTTGGGGGAACGCTGGGTGGAAGGAAATTTGTGGCTCCTCTCTGGTTCCAGAACTTTCTGTCACCAAAATGTGAGGAAAAAGTGTTTTTTTAGCCAACTTTTGAGGTTTGCAAAGGATTCTGGGTAACAGAACCTGGTCAGAGCCCCACAAGTCACCCCATCTTGGATTCCCCTAGCTCTCTAGTTTTAAAAAATGCACAGGTTTGGTAGGTTTCCCTAGGTGCCGGCTGAGCTAGAGGCCAAAATCTACAGGTAGGCACTTTGCAAAAAACACCTCTGTTTTCTTTCAAAAAATGTGATGTGTCCACGTTGCGTTTTGGGGCATTTCCTGTTGCGGGCGCTAGGCCTACCCACACAAGTGAGGTATCATTTTTATCGGGAGACTAGGGGGAACGCTGGGTGGAAGGAAATTTGTGGCTCCTCTCTGGTTCCAGAACTTTCTGTCACCAAAATGTGAGGAAAAAGTGTTTTTTTAGCCAAATTTTGAGGTTTGCAAAGGATTCCGGGTAACAGAACCTGATCAGAGCCCCACAAGTCACCCCACCTTGGATTCCCCTAGGTCTCTAGGTTTCAAAAATGCACAGGTTTGGTAGGTTTCCCTAGGTGCCGGCTGAGCTAGAGGCCAAAATCTACAGGTAGGCACTTTGTTAAAAACACCTCTGTTTTCTTTCAAAAAATGTGATGTGTCCATGTTGCGTTTTGGGGCATTTCCTGTCGCGGGCGCTAGGCCTACCCACACAAGTGAGGTATCATTTTTATCGGGAGACTTGGGGGAACGCTGGGTGGAAGGAAATTTGTGGCTCCTCTCTGGTTCCAGAACTTTCTGTCACCAAAATGTGAGGAAAAAGTGTTTTTTTTAGCCAAATTTTGAGGTTTGCAAAGGATTCTGGGTAACAGAACCTGGTCAGAGCCCCAGAAGTCACCCCATCTTGGATTCCCCTAGGTCTCTAGTTTTCAAAAATGCACAGGTTTGGTAGGTTTCCCTAGGTGCCGGCTGAGCTAGAGGCCAAAATCTACAGGTAGGCACTTTGTAAAAAACACCTCTGTTTTCTTTAAAAAAATTTGATGTGTCCACGTTGCGTTTCGGGGCATTTCCTGTCGCGGGCGCTAGGCCTACCCACACAAGTGAGGTATCATTTTTATCGGGAGACTTGGGGGAACGCTGGGTGGAAGGAAATTTGTGGCTCCTCTCTGATTCCAGAACTTTCTGTCACCGAAATGTGAGGAAAACGTGTTTTTTTTGCAAACGTTTGAGGTTTGCAAAGGATTCTGGGTAACAGAACCTGGTCAGAGCCCCACAAGTCACCCCATCTTGGATTCCCCTAGGTCTCTAGTTTTTAAAAATGCACAGGTTTAGTAGGTGTCCCTAGGTGCCGGCTGAGCTAGAGGCCAAAATCTACAGGTAGGCACTTTGCAAAAAACACCTCTGTTTTCTTAAAATAAATGTGATGTGTCCACGTTGCGTTTTGGGGCATTTCCTGTCGCGGGCGCTAGGCCTACCCACACAAGTGAGGTATCATTTTTAGCGGGAGACTTGGGGGAACGCTGGGTGGAAGGAAATTTGTGGCTCCTCTCTGGTTCCAAAACTTTCTGTCACCAAAATGTGAGGAAAAAGTGTTTTTTTAGCCAAATTTTGAGGTTTGCAAAGGATTCTGGGTATCAGAACCTGGTCAGAGCCCCACAAGTCACCCCATCCTGGATTCCCCTAGGTCTCCAGTTTTAAAGAATGCACAGGTTTGGTAGGTTTCCCTAGGTGCCGGCTGAGCTAGAGGCCAAAATCTACAGGTAGGCACTTTGTAAAAAACACCTCTGTTTTCTTTAAAAAAATGTGATGTGTCCACGTTGCGTTTCGGGGCATTTCCTGTCGCGGGCGCTAGGCCTACCCACACAAGTGAGGTATCATTTTTATCGGGAGACTTGGGGGAACGCTGGGTGGAAGGAAATTTGTGGCTCCTCTCCGGTTCCAGAACTTTCTGTTACCGAAATGTGAGGAAAACGTGTTTTTTTTGCAAACGTTTGAGGTTTGCAAAGGATTCTGGGTAACAGAACCTGGTCAGAGCCCCACAAGTCACCCCATCTTGGATTCCCCTAGGTCTCTAGTTTTTAAAAATGCACAGGTTTAGTAGGTGTCCCTAGGTGCCGGCTGAGCTAGAGGCCAAAATCTACAGGTAGGCACTTTGCAAAAAACACCGCTGTTTTCTTAAAATAAATGTGATGTGTCCACGTTGCGTTTTGGGGCATTTCCTGTCCCGGGCGCTAGGCCTACCCACACAAGTGAGGTATCATTTTTATCGGGAGACTTGGGGGAACGCTGGGTGGAAAGAAATTTGTGGCTCCTCTCTGGTTCCAGAACTTTCTGTCACCAAAATGTGAGGAAAAAGTGTTTTTTTAGCCAACTTTTGAGGTTTGCAAAGGATTCTGGGTAACAGAACCTGGTCAGAGCCCCACAAGTCACCCCATCTTGGATTCCCCTAGCTCTCTAGTTTTAAAAAATGCACAGGTTTGGTAGGTTTCCCTAGGTGCCGGCTGAGCTAGAGGCCAAAATCTACAGGTATGCACTTTGCAAAAAACACCTCTGTTTTCTTTAAAAAAATGTGATGTGTCCACGTTGCGTTTTGGGGCATTTCCTGTTGCGGGCGCTAGGCCTACCCACACAAGTGAGGTATCATTTTTATCGGGAGACTTGGGGGAACGCTGGGTGGAAGGAAATTTGTGGCTCCTCTCTGGTTCCAGAACTTTCTGTCACCAAAATGTGAGGAAAAAGTGTTTTTTTAGCCAAATTTTGAGGTTTGCAAAGGATTCTGGGTAACAGAACCTGGTCAGAGCCCCACAAGTCACCCCATCTTGGATTCCCCTAGCTCTCTAGTTTTAAAAAATGCACAGGTTTGGTAGGTTTCCCTAGGTGCCGGCTGAGCTAGAGGCCAAAATCTACAGGTAGGCACTTTGCAAAAAACACCGCTGTTTTCTTAAAATAAATGTGATGTGTCCACGTTGCGTTTTGGGGCATTTCCTGTCCCGGGCGCTAGGCCTACCCACACAAGTGAGGTATCATTTTTATCGGGAGACTTGGGGGAACGCTGGGTGGAAGGAAATTTGTGGCTCCTCTCTGGTTCCAGAACTTTCTGTCACCAAAATGTGAGGAAAAAGTGTTTTTTTAGCCAACTTTTGAGGTTTGCAAAGGATTCTGGGTAACAGAACCTGGTCAGAGCCCCACAAGTCACCCCATCTTGGATTCCCCTAGCTCTCTAGTTTTAAAAAATGCACAGGTTTGGAAGGTTTCCCTAGGTGCCGGCTGAGCTAGAGGCCAAAATCTACAGGTAGGCACTTTGCAAAAAACACCTCTGTTTTCTTTCAAAAAATGTGATGTGTCCACGTTGCGTTTTGGGGCATTTCCTGTTGCGGGCGCTAGGCCTACCCACACAAGTGAGGTATCATTTTTATCGGGAGACAAGGGGGAACGCTGGGTGGAAGGAAATTTGTGGCTCCTCTCTGGTTCCAGAACTTTCTGTCACCAAAATGTGAGGAAAAAGTGTTTTTTTTAGCCAAATTTTGAGGTTTGCAAAGGATTCCGGGTAACAGAACCTGATCAGAGCCCCACAAGTCACCCCATCTTGGATTCCCCTAGGTCTCTAGGTTTCAAAAATGCACAGGTTTGGTAGGTTTCCATAGGTGCCGGCTGAGCTAGAGGCCAAAATCTACAGGTAGGCACTTTGTTAAAAACACCTCTGTTTTCTTTCAAAAAATGTGATGTGTCCACGTTGCGTTTTGGGGCATTTCCTGTCGCGGGCGCTAGGCCTACCCACACAAGTGAGGTATCATTTTTATCGGGAGACTTGGGGGAACGCTGGGTGGAAGGAAATTTGTGGCTCCTCTCTGGTTCCAGAACTTTCTGTCACCAAAATGTGAGGAAAAAGTGTTTTTTTAGCCAAATTTTGAGGTTTGCAAAGGATTCTGGGTAACAGAACCTGGTCAGAGCCCCAGAAGTCACCCCATCTTGGATTCCCCTAGGTCTCTAGTTTTCAAAAATGCACAGGTTTGGTAGGTTTCCCTAGGTGCCGGCTGAGCTAGAGGCCAAAATCTACAGGTAGGCACTTTGTAAAAAACACCTCTGTTTTCTTTAAAAAAATGTGATGTGTCCACGTTGCGTTTCGGGGCATTTCCTGTCGCGGGCGCTAGGCCTACCCACACAAGTGAGGTATCATTTTTATCGGGAGACTTGGGGGAACGCTGGGTGGAAGGAAATTTGTGGCTCCTCTCTGGTTCCAGAACTTTCTGTCACCGAAATGTGAGGAAAACGTGTTTTTTTTTGCAAACGTTTGAGGTTTGCAAAGGATTCTGGGTAACAGAACCTGGTCAGAGCCCCACAAGTCACCCCATCTTGGATTCCCCTAGGTCTCTAGTTTTTAAAAATGCACAGGTTTAGTAGGTGTCCCTAGGTGCCGGCTGAGCTAGAGGCCAAAATCTACAGGTAGGCACTTTGCAAAAAACACCTCTGTTTTCTTAAAATAAATGTGATGTGTCCACGTTGCGTTTTGGGGCATTTCCTGTCGCGGGCGCTAGGCCTACCCACACAAGTGAGGTATCATTTTTATCGGGAGACTTGGGGGAACGCTGGGTGGAAGGAAATTTGTGGCTCCTCTCTGGTTCCAGAACTTTCTGTCACCAAAATGTGAGGAAAAAGTGTTTTTTTAGCCAACTTTTGAGGTTTGCAAAGGATTCTGGGTAACAGAACCTGGTCAGAGCCCCACAAGTCACCCCATCTTGGATTCCCCTAGCTCTCTAGTTTTAAAAAATGCACAGGTTTGGTAGGTTTCCCTAGGTGCCGGCTGAGCTAGAGGCCAAAATCTACAGGTAGGCACTTTGCAAAAAACACCTCTGTTTTCTTTCAAAAAATGTGATGTGTCCACGTTGCGTTTTGGGGCATTTCCTGTTGCGGGCGCTAGGCCTACCCACACAAGTGAGGTATCATTTTTATCGGGAGACTAGGGGGAACGCTGGGTGGAAGGAAATTTGTGGCTCCTCTCTGGTTCCAGAACTTTCTGTCACCAAAATGTGAGGAAAAAGTGTTTTTTTAGCCAAATTTTGAGGTTTGCATAGGATTCTGGGTAACAGAACCTGATCAGAGCCCCACAAGTCACCCCACCTTGGATTCCCCTAAGTCTCTAGGTTTCAAAAATGCACAGGTTTGGTAGGTTTCCCTAGGTGCCGGCTGAGCTAGAGGCCAAAATCTACAGGTAGGCACTTTGTTAAAAACACCTCTGTTTTCTTTAAAAAAATGTGATGTGTCCATGTTGCATTTTGGAGCATTTCCTGTCGCGGGCGCTAGGCCTACCCACACAAGTGAGGTATCATTTTTATCGGGAGACTTGGGGGAACGCTGGGTGGAAGGAAATTTGTGGCTCCTCTCTGGTTCCAGAACTTTCTGTCACCAAAATGTGAGGAAAAAGTGTTTTTTTAGCCAACTTTTGAGGTTTGCAAAGGATTCTGGGTAACAGAACCTGGTCAGAGCCCCACAAGTCACCCCATCTTGGATTCCCCTAGGTGTCTAGTTTTCAAACATGCACAGGTTTGGTAGGTTTCCCTAGGTGCCGGCTGAGCTAGAGGCCAAAATCTACAGGTAGGCAATTTGCAAAAAACACCTCTGTTTTCTTTAAAAAAATGTGATGTGTCAACGTTGCGTTTTGGGGCATTTCCTGTTGCGGGCGCTAGGCCTACCCACACAAGTGAGGTATCATTTGTATCGGGAGACTTGGGGGAACGCTGGGTGGAAGGAAATTTGTGGCTCCTCTCTGGTTCCAGAACTTTCTGTCACCAAAATGTGAGGAAAAAGTGTTTTTTCAGCCAGCTTTTGAGGTTTGCAAAGGATTCTGGGTAACAGAACCTAGTCAGAGCCCCACAAGTCACCCCATCTTGGATTCCCCTAGCTCCCTAGTTTAAAAAAATGCACAGGTTTGGTAGGTTTCCCTAGGTGCCGGCTGAGCTAGAGGCCAAAATCTACAGGTAGGCACTTTGCAATAAACACCCCTGTTTTCTTTCAAAAAATGTGATGTGTCCACGTTGCGTTTTGGGGCATTTCCTGTCGCGGGCGCTAGGCCTACCCACACAAGTGAGGTATCATTTTTATCGGGAGACTTGGGGGAACGCTGGGTGGAAGGAAATTTGTGGCTCCTCTCTGGTTCCAGAACTTTCTGTCACCAAAATGTGAGGAAAAAGGTTTTTTTTAGCCAAATTTTGAGGTTTGCAAAGGATTCTGGGTAACAGAACCTGGTCAGAGCCCCACAAGTCACCCTATCTTGGATTCCCCTAGCTCTCTAGTTTTAAAAAATGCACAGGTTTGGTAGGTTTCCCTAGGTGCCGGCTGAGCTAGAGGCCAAAATCTACAGGTAGGCACTTTGCAAAAAACACCTCTGTTTTCTTTAAAAAAATGTGATGTGTCCACGTTGCGTTTTGGGGCATTTCCTGTTGCGGGCGCTAGGCCTACCCACACAAGTGAGGTATCATTTTTATCGGGAGACTAGGGGAAACGCTGGGTGGAAGGAAATTTGTGGCTCCTCTCTGGTTCCAGAACTTTCTGTCACCAAAATGTGAGGAAAAAGTGTTTTTTTAGCCAAATTTTGAGGTTTGCAAAGGATTCCGGGTAACAGAACCTGATCAGAGCCCCACAAGTCACCCCATCTTGGATTCCCCTAGGTCTCTAGTTTTCAGAAATGCACAGGTTTGGTAGGTTTCCCTAGGTGCCGGCTGAGCTAGAGGCCAAAATCTACAGGTAGGCACTTTGTTAAAAACACCTCTGTTTTTTTTCAAAAAATGTGATGTGTCCACGTTGCGTTTTGGGGCATTTCCTGTCGCGGGCGCTAGGCCTACCCACACAAGTGAGGTATCATTTTTATCGGAAGACTTGGGGGAACGCTGGGTGGAAGGAAATTTGTGGCTCCTCTCTGGTTCCAGAACTTTCTGTCACCAAAATGTGAGGAAAAAGTGTTTTTTTAGCCAACTTTTGAGGTTTGCAAAGGATTCTGGGTAACAGAACCTGGTCAGAGCCCCAGAAGTCACCCCATCTTGGATTCCCCTAGGTCTCTAGTTTTCAAAAATGCACAGGTTTGGTAGGTTTCCCTAGGTGCCGGCTGAGCTAGAGGCCAAAATCTACAGGTAGGCACTTTGTAAAAAACACCTCTGTTTTCTTTAAAAAAATGTGATGTGTCCACGTTGCGTTTCGGGGCATTTCCTGTCGCGGGCGCTAGGCCTACCCACACAAGTGAGGTATCATTTTTATCGGGAGACTTGGGGGAACGCTGGGTGGAAGGAAATTTGTGGCTCCTCTCTGGTTCCAGAACTTTCTGTTACCGAAATGTGAGGAAAACGTGTTTTTTTTGCAAACGTTTGAGGTTTGCAAAGGATTCTGGGTAACAGAACCTGGTCAGAGCCCCACAAGTCACCCCATCTTGGATTCCCCTAGGTCTCTAGTTTTTAAAAATGCACAGGTTTAGTAGGTGTCCCTAGGTGCCGGCTGAGCTAGAGGCCAAAATCTACAGGTATGCACTTTGCAAAAAACACCTCTGTTTTCTTAAAATAAATGTGATGTGTCAACGTTGCGTTTTGGGGCATTTCCTGTCGCGGGCGCTAGGCCTACCCACACAAGTGAGGTATCATTTTTAGCGGGAGACTTGGGGGAACGCTGGGTGGAAGGAAATTTGTGGCTCCTCTCTGGTTCCAAAACTTTCTGTCACCAAAATGTGAGGAAAAAGTGTTTTTTTAGCCAAATTTTGAGGTTTGCAAAGGATTCTGGGTAACAGAACCTGGTCAGAGCCCCACAAGTCACCCCATCCTGGATTCCCCTAGGTCTCCAGTTTTAAAGAATGCACAGGTTTGGTAGGTTTCCCTAGGTGCCGGCTGAGCTAGAGGCCAAAATCTACAGGTAGGCACTTTGTAAAAAACACCTCTGTTTTCTTTAAAAAAATGTGATGTGTCCACGTTGCGTTTCGGGGCATTTCCTGTCGCGGGCGCTAGGCCTACCCACACAAGTGAGGTATCATTTTTATCGGGAGACTTGGGGGAACGCTGGGTGGAAGGAAATTTGTGGCTTCTCTCTGGTTCCAGAACTTTCTGTTACCGAAATGTGAGGAAAACGTGTTTTTTTTGCAAACGTTTGAGGTTTGCAAAGGATTCTGGGTAACAGAACCTGGTCAGAGCCCCACAAGTCACCCCATCTTGGATTCCCCTAGGTCTCTAGTTTTTAAAAATGCACAGGTTTAGTAGGTGTCCCTAGGTGCAGGCTGAGCTAGAGGCCAAAATCTACAGGTAGGCACTTTGCAAAAAACACCTCTGTTTTCTTAAAATAAATGTGATGTGTCCACGTTGCGTTTTGGGGCATTTCCTGTCGCGGGCGCTAGGCCTACCCACACAAGTGAGGTATCATTTTTAGCGGGAGACTTGGGGGAACGCTGGGTGGAAGGAAATTTGTGGCTCCTCTCTGGTTCCAGAACTTTCTGTCACCAAAATGTGAGGAAAAAGTGTTTTTTTAGCCAACTTTTGAGGTTTGCAAAGGATTCTGGGTAACAGAACCTGGTCAGAGCCCCACAAGTCACCCCATCTTGGATTCCCCTAGCTCTCTAGTTTTAAAAAATGCACAGGTTTGGTAGGTTTCCCTAGGTGCCGGCTGAGCTAGAGGCCAAAATCTACAGGTAGGCACTTTGTTAAAAACACCTCTGTTTTCTTTCAAAAAATGTGATGTGTCCACGTTGCGTTTTGGGGCATTTCCTGTTGCGGGCGCTAGGCCTACCCACACAAGTGAGGTATCATTTTTATCGGGAGACTAGGGGGAACGCTGGGTGGAAGGAAATTTGTGGCTCCTCTCTGGTTCCAGAACTTTCTGTCACCAAAATGTGAGGAAAAAGTGTTTTTTTAGCCAAATTTTGAGGTTTGCAAAGGATTCCGGGTAACAGAACCTGATCAGAGCCCCACAAGTCACCCCATCTTGGATTCCCCTAGGTCTCTAGATTTCAAAAATGCACAGGTTTGGTAGGTTTCCCTAGGTGCCGGCTGAGCTAGAGGCCAAAATCTACAGGTAGGCACTTTGTTAAAAACACCTCTGTTTTCTTTCAAAAAATGTGATGTGTCCACGTTGCGTTTTGGGGCATTTCCTGTCGCGGGCGCTAGGCCTACCCACACAAGTGAGGTATCATTTTTATCGGGAGACTTGGGGGAACGCTGGGTGGAAGGAAATTTGTGGCTCCTCTCTGGTTCCAGAACTTTCTGTCACCAAAATGTGAGGAAAAAGTGTTTTTTTAGCCAAATTTTGAGGTTTGCAAAGGATTCTGGGTAACAGAACCTGGTCAGAGCCCCAGAAGTCACCCCATCTTGGATTCCCCTAGGTCTCTAGTTTTCAAAAATGCACAGGTTTGGTAGGTTTCCCTAGGTGCCGGCTGAGCTAGAGGCCAAAATCTACAGGTAGGCACTTTGTAAAAAACACCTCTGTTTTCTTTAAAAAAATGTGATGTGTCCACGTTGCGTTTCGGGGCATTTCCTGTCGCGGGCGCTAGGCCTACCCACACAAGTGAGGTATCATTTTTATCGGGAGACTTGGGGGAACGCTGGGTGGAAGGAAATTTGTGGCTCCTCTCTGGTTCCAGAACTTTCTGTCACCGAAATGTGAGGAAAACGTGTTTTTTTTGCAAACGTTTGAGGTTTGCAAAGGATTCTGGGTAACAGAACCTGGTCAGAGCCCCACAAGTCACCCCATCTTGGATTGCCCTAGGTCTCTAGTTTTTAAAAATGCACAGGTTTAGTAGGTGTCCCTAGGTGCCGGCTGAGCTAGAGGCCAAAATCTACAGGTAGGCACTTTGCAAAAAACACCTCTGTTTTCTTAAAATAAATGTGATGTGTCCACGTTGCGTTTTGGGGCATTTCCTGTCGCGGGCGCTAGGCCTACCCACACAAGTGAGGTATCATTTTTAGCGGGAGACTTGGGGGAACGCTGGGTGGAAAGAAATTTGTGGCTCCTCTCTGGTTCCAAAACTTTCTGTCACCAAAATGTGAGGAAAAAGTGTTTTTTTAGCCAAATTTTGAGGTTTGCAAAGGATTCTGGGTAACAGAACCTGGTCAGAGCCCCACAAGTCACCCCATCCTGGATTCCCCTAGGTCTCTAGTTTTCAAACATGCACAGGTTTGGTAGGTTTCCCTAGGTGCCGGCTGAGCTAGAGGCCAAAATCTACAGGTAGGCACTTTGCAAAAAACACCTCTGTTTTCTTAAAATAAATGTGATGTGTCCACGTTGCGTTTTGGGGCATTTCCTGTCGCGGGCGCTAGGCCTACCCACTCAAGTGAGGTATCATTTTTAGCGGGAGACTTGGGGGAACACTGGGTGGAAGGAAATTTGTGGCTCCTCTCTGGTTCCAGAACTTTCTGTCACCAAAATGTGAGGAAAAGGTGTTTTTTTAGCCAAATTTTGAGGTTTGCAAAGGATTCTGGGTAACAGAACCTGGTCAGAGCCCCACAAGTCACCCCATCCTGGATTCCCCTAGGTCTCTAGTTTTAAAAAATGCACAGGTTTGGTAGGTTTCCCTAGGTGCCGGCTGAGCTAGAGGCCAAAATCTACAGTTAGGCACTTTGCAAAAAACACCTCTGTTTTCTTTAAATAAATGTGATGTGTCCACGTTGCGTTTTGGGGCATTTCCTGTCGCGGGCGCTAGGCCTACCCACACAAGTGAGGTATCATTTTTAGCGGGAGACTTGGGGGAATGCTGGGTGGAAGGAAATTTGTGGCTCCTCTCTGGTTCCAGAACTTTCTGTCACCAAAATGTGAGGAAAAAGTGTTTTTTTAGCCAAATTTTGAGGTTTGCAAAGGATTCTGGGTAACAGAACCTGGTCAGAGCCCCACAAGTCACCCCATCTTGGATTCCACTAGGTGTCTAGTTTTCAAACATGCACAGGTTTGGTAGGTTTCCCTAGGTGCCGGCTGAGCTAGAGGCCAAAATCTACAGGTAGGCACTTTGCAAAAAACATCTCTGTTTTCTTTAAAAAAATGTGATGTGTCAACGTTGCGTTTTGGGGCATTTCCTGTTGCGGGCGCCAGGCCTATGCACACAAGTGAGGTATCATTTGTATCGGGAGACTTGGGGGAACGCTGGGTGGAAGGAAATTTGTGGCTCCTCTCTGGTTCCAGAACTTTCTGTCACCAAAATGTGAGGAAAAAGTGTTTTTTTAGCCAGCTTTTGAGGTTTGCAAAGGATTCTGGGTAACAGAACCTGGTCAGAGCCCCACAAGTCACCCCATCTTGGATTCCCCTAGGTCTCTAGTTTTTAGAAATGCACAGGTTTGGTAGGTTTCCCTAGGTTCCGGCTGAACTAGAGGCCAAAATCTACAGGTAGGCACTTTGCAAAAAACACCTCTGTTTTCTTTCAAAAAATGTGATGTGTCCACGTTGCGTTTTGGGGCATTTCCTGTCGCGGGCGCTAGGCCTACCCACACAAGTGAGGTATCATTTTTATCGGAAGACTTGGGGGAACGCTGGGTGGATGGAAATTTGTGGCTCCTCTCTGGTTCCAGAACTTTCTGTCACCAAAATGTGAGGAAAAAGTGTTTTTTTAGCCAAATTTTGAGGTTTGCAAAGGATTCTGGGTAACAGAACCTGGTCAGAGCCCCAGAAGTCACCCCATCTTGGATTCCCCTAGGTCTCTAGTTTTCAAAAATGCACAGGTTTGGTAGGTTTCCCTAGGTGCCGGCTGAGCTAGAGGCCAAAATCTACAGGTAGGCACTTTGTAAAAAACACCTCTGTTTTCTTTAAAAAAATGTGATGTGTCCACGTTGCGTTTCGGGGCATTCCTGTCGCGGGCGCTAGGCCTACCCACACAAGTGAGGTATCATTTTTATCGGGAGACTTGGGGGAACGCTGGGTGGAAGGAAATTTGTGGCTCCTCTCTGGTTCCAGAACTTTCTGTCACCGAAATTTGAGGAAAACGTGTTTTTTTTGCAAACGTTTGAGGTTTGCAAAGGATTCTGGGTAACAGAACCTGGTCAGAGCCCCACAAGTCACCCCATCTTGGATTCCCCTAGGTCTCTAGTTTTTAAAAATGCACAGGTTTAGTAGGTGTCCCTAGGTGCCGGCTGAGCTAGAGGCCAAAATCTACAGGTAGGCACTTTGCAAAAAACACCTCTGTTTTCTTAAAATAAATGTGATGTGTCCACGTTGCGTTTTGGGGCATTTCCTGTCGCGGGCGCTAGGCCTACCCACACAAGTGAGGTATCATTTTTATCGGGAGACTTGGGGGAACGCTGGGTGGAAGGAAATTTGTGGCTCCTCTCTGGTTCCAGAACTTTCTGTCACCAAAATGTGAGGAAAAAGTGTTTTTTTAGCCAACTTTTGAGGTTTGCAAAGGATTCTGGGTAACAGAACCTGGTCAGAGCCCCACAAGTCACCCCATCTTGGATTCCCCTAGCTCTCTAGTTTTAAAAAATGCACAGGTTTGGTAGGTTTCCCTAGGTGCCGGCTGAGCTAGAGGCCAAAATCTACAGGTAGGCACTTTGCAAAAAACACCTCTGTTTTCTTTCAAAAAATTTGATGTGTCCACGTTGCGTTTTGGGGCATTTCCTGTTGCGGGCGCTAGGCCTACCCACACAAGTGAGGTATCATTTTTATCGGGAGACTAGGGGGAACGCTGGGTGGAAGGAAATTTGTGGCTCCTCTCTGGTTCCAGAACTTTCTGTCACCAAAATGTGAGGAAAAAGTGTTTTTTTAGCCAAATTTTGAGGTTTGCAAAGGATTCCGGGTAACAGAACCTTATCAGAGCCCCACAAGTCACCCCACCTTGGATTCCCCTAGGTCTCTAGGTTTCAAAAATGCACAGGTTTGGTAGGTTTCCCTAGGTGCCGGCTGAGCTAGAGGCCAAAATCTACAGGTAGGCACTTTGTTAAAAACACCTCTGTTTTCTTTAAAAAAATGTGATGTGTCCATGTTGCGTTTTGGGGCATTTCCTGTCGCGGGCGCTAGGCCTACCCACACAAGTGAGGTATCATTTTTATCGGGAGACTTGGGGGAACGCTGGGTGGAAGGAAATTTGTGGCTCCTCTCTGGTTCCAGAACTTTCTGTCACCAAAATGTGAGGAAAAAGTGTTTTTTTAGCCAAATTTTGAGGTTTGCAAAGGATTCTGGGTAACAGAACCTGGTCAGAGCCCCAGAAGTCACCCCATCTTGGATTCCCCTAGGTCTCTAGTTTTCAAAAATGCACAGGTTTGGTAGGTTTCCCTAGGTGCCGGCTGAGCTAGAGGCCAAAATCTACAGGTAGGCACTTTGTAAAAAACAACTCTGTTTTCTTTAAAAAAATGTGATGTGTCCATGTTGCGTTTCGGGGCATTTCCTGTCGCGGGCGCTAGGCCTACCCACACAAGTGAGGTATCATTTTTATCGGGAGACTTGGGGGAACGCTGGGTGGAAGGAAATTTGTGGCTCCTCTCTGGTTCCAGAACTTTCTGTCACCGAAATGTGAGGAAAACGTGTTTTATTTGCAAACGTTTGAGGTTTGCAAAGGATTCTGGGTAACAGAACCTGGTCAGAGCCCCACAAGTCACCCCATCTTGGATTCCCCTAGGTCTCTAGTTTTTAAAAATGCACAGGTTTAGTAGGTGTCCCTAGGTGCCGGCTGAGCTAGAGGCCAAAATCTACAGGTAGGCACTTTGCAAAAAACACCTCTGTTTTCTTAAAAAAAATGTGATGTGTCCACGTTGCGTTTTGGGGCATTTCCTGTTGCGGGCGCTAGGCCTACCCACACAAGTGAGGTTTCATTTTTATTGGGAGACTAGGAGGAACGCTGGGTGGAAGGAAATTTGTGGCTCCTCTCTGGTTCCAGAACTTTCTGTCACCAAAATGTTAGGAAAAAGTGTTTTTTTAGCCAAATTTTGAGGTTTGCAAAGGATTCCGGGTAACAGAACCTGATCAGAGCCCCACAAGTCACCCCATCTTGGATTCCCCTAGGTCTCTAGGTTTCAAAAATGCACAGGTTTGGTAGGTTTCCCTAGGTGCCGGCTGAGCTAGAGGCCAAAATCTACAGGTAGGCACTTTGTTAAAAACACCTGTTTTCTTTCAAAAAATGTGATGTGTCCACGTTGCGTTTTGGGGCATTTCCTGTCGCGGGCGCTAGGCCTACCCACATAAGTGAGGTATCATTTTTATCGGGAGACTTGGGGGAACGCTGGGTGGAAGGAAATTTGTGGCTCCTCTCTGGTTCCAGAACTTTCTGTCACCAAAATGTGAGGAAAAAGTGTTTTTTTAGCCAAATTTTGAGGTTTGCAAAGGATTCTGGGTAACAGAACCTGGTCAGAGCCCCAGAAGTCACCCCATCTTGGATTCCCCTAGGTCTCTAGTTTTCAAAAATGCACAGGTTTGGTAGGTTTCCCTAGGTGCCGGCTGAGCTAGAGGCCAAAATCTACAGGTAGGCACTTTGTAAAAAACACCTCTGTTTTCTTTAAAAAAATGTGATGTGTCCACGTTGCGTTTCGGGGCATTTCCTGTCGCGGGCGCTAGGCCTACCCACACAAGTGAGGTATCATTTTTATCGGGAGACTTGGGGGAACGCTGGGTGGAAGGAAATTTGTGGCTCCTCTCTGGTTCCAGAACTTTCTGTCACCGAAATGTGAGGAAAACGTGTTTTTTTTTGCAAACGTTTGAGGTTTGCAAAGGATTCTGGGTAACAGAACCTGGTCAGAGCCCCACAAGTCACCGCATCTTGGATTCCCCTAGGTCTCTAGTTTTTAAAAATGCACAGGTTTAGTAGGTGTCCCTAGGTGCCGGCTGAGCTAGAGGCCAAAATCTACAGGTAGGCACTTTGCAAAAAACACCTCTGTTTTCTTAAAATAAATGTGATGTGTCCACGTTGCGTTTTGGGGCATTTCCTGTCGCGGGCGCTAGGCCTACCCACACAAGTGAGGTATCATTTTTAGCGGGAGACTTGGGGGAACGCTGGGTGGAAGGAAATTTGTGGCTCCTCTCTGGTTCCAAAACTTTCTGTCACCAAAATGTGAGGAAAAAGTGTTTTTTTAGCCAAATTTTGAGGTTTGCAAAGGATTCTGGGTAACAGAACCTGGTCAGAGCCCCACAAGTCACCCCATCCTGGATTCCCCTAGGTCTCTAGTTTTAAAGAATGCACAGGTTTGGTAGGTTTCCCTAGGTGCCGGCTGAGCTAGAGGCCAAAATCTACAGGTAGGCACTTTGCAAAAAACACCTCTGTTTTCTTTAAAAAAATGTGATGTGTCCACTTTGCGTTTTGGGCCATTTCCTGTCGCGGGCGCTAGGCCTACCCACACAAGTGAGGTATCATTTTTAGAGGGAGACTTGGGGGAACGCTGGGTGGAAGGAAATTTGTGGCTCCTCTCTGGTTCCAGAACTTTCTGTCACCAAAATGTGAGGAAAAAGTGTTTTTTTAGCCAAATTTTGAGGTTTGCAAAGGATTCTGGGTAACAGAACCTGGTCAGAGCCCCACAAGTCACCCCATCGTGGATTCCCCTAGGTCTCTAGTTTTCAAACATGCACAGGTTTGGTAGGTTTCCCTAGGTGCCGGCTGAGCTAGAGGCCAAAATCTACAGGTAGGCACTTTGCAAAAAACACCTCTGTTTTCTTAAAATAAATGTGATGTGTCCACGTTGCGTTTTGGGGCATTTCCTGTCGCGGGCGCTAGGCCTACCCACTCAAGTGAGGTATCATTTTTAGCGGGAGACTTGGGGGAACGCTTTTGGAAGGAAATTTGTGGCTCCTCTCTGGTTCCAGAACTTTCTGTCACCAAAATGTGAGGAAAAAGTGTTTTTTTAGCCAAATTTTGAGGTTTGCAAAGGATTCTGGGTAACAGAACCTGGTCAGAGCCCCACAAGTCACCCCATCTTGGATTCCCCTAGGTGTCTAGTTTTCAAACATGCACAGGTTTGGTAGGTTTCCCTAGGTGCCGGCTGAGCTAGAGGCCAAAATCTACAGGTAGGCACTTTGCAAAAAACATCTCTGTTTTCTTTAAAAAAATGTGATGTGTCAACGTTGCGTTTTGGGGCATTTCCTGTTGCGGGCGCTAGGCCTATCCACACAAGTGAGGTATCATTTGTATCGGGAGACTTGGGGGAACGCTGGGTGGAAGGAAATTTGTGGCTCCTCTCTGGTTCCAGAACTTTCTCTCACCAAAATGTGAGGAAAAAGTGTTTTTTTAGCCAGCTTTTGAGGTTTGCAAAGGATTCTGGGTAACAGAACCTGGTCAGAGCCCCACAAGTCACCCCATCTTAGATTCCCCTAGCTCTCTAGTTTAAAAAAATGCACAGGTTTGGTAGGTTTCCCTAGGTGCCGGCTGAGCTAGAGGCCAAAATCTACAGGTAGGCACTTTGCAAAAAACACCTCTGTTTTCTTTCAAAAAATGTGATGTGTCCACGTTGCGTTTTGGGGCATTTCCTGTTGCGGGCGCTAGGCCTACCCACACAAGTGAGGTATCATTTTTATCGGGAGACTAGGGGGAACGCTGGGTGGAAGGAAATTTGTGGCTCCTCTCTGGTTTCAGAACTTTCTGTCACCAAAATGTGAGGAAAAAGTATTTTTTTAGCCAAATTTTGAGGTTTGCAAAGGATTCCGGGTAACAGAACCTGATCAGAGCCCCACAAGTCACCCCATCTTGGATTCCCCTAGGTCTCTAGTTTTCAAAAATGCACAGGTTTGGTAGGTTTCCCTAGGTGCCGGCTGAGCTAGAGGCCAAAATCTACAGGTAGGCACTTTGTTAAAAACACCTCTGTTTTCTTTCAAAAAATGTGATGTGTCCACGTTGCGTTTTGGGGCATTTCCTGTCGCGGGCGCTAGGCCTACCCACACAAGTGAGGTATCATTTTTATCGGGAGACTTGGGGGAACGCTGGGTGGAAGGAAATTTGTGGCTCCTCTCTGGTTCCAGAACTTTCTGTCACCAAAATGTGAGGAAAAAGTGTTTTTTTAGCCAAATTTTGAGGTTTGCAAAGGATTCTGGGTAACAGAACCTGGACAGAGCCCCAGAAGTCACCCCATCTTGGATTCCCCTAGGTCTCTAGTTTTAAAAAATGCACAGGTTTGTTAGGTTTCCCTAGGTGCCGGCTGAGCTAGAGGCCAAAATCTATAGGTAGGCACTTTGTAAAAACACCTCTGTTTTCTTTAAAAAAATGTGATGTGTCCACGTTGCGTTTCGGGGCATTTCCTGTCGCGGGCGCTAGGCCTACCCACACAAGTGAGGTATCATTTTTATCGGGAGACTTGGGGGAACGCTGGATGGAAGGAAATTTGTGGCTCCTCTCTGGTTCCAGAACTTTCTGTCACCGAAAGGTGAGGAAAACGTGTTTTTTTTGCAAACGTTTGAGGTTTGCAAAGGATTCTGGGTAACAGAACCTGGTCAGAGCCCCACAAGTCACCCCATCGTGGATTCCCCTAGGTCTCTAGTTTTCAAAAATGCACAGTTTGGTAGGTTTCCCTAGGTGCCGGCTGAGCTAGAGGCCAAAATCTACAGGTAGGCACTTTGTAAAAAAACACCTCTGTTTTCTTTCAAAAAATGTGATGTGTCCACGTTGCGTTTTGGGGCATTTCCTGTCGCGGGCGCTAAGCCTACCCACACAAGTGAGGTATCCTTTTTATCGGGAAACTTTGGAGAACGCTGGGTGGAAGTCAATTTGTGGCTCCTCTCAGATTCCAGAACTTTCTGTCACCGAAATGTGAGGAAAACGTGTTTTTTTGCCAATTTTTGAGGTTTGCAAAGGATTCTGGGTAACAGAACCTGGTCAGAGCCCCACAAGTCACCCCATCTTGGATTCCCCTAGGTCTCTAGTTTTTAAAAATGCACAGGTTTAGTAGGTGCCCCTAGGTGCCGGATGAGCTAGAGGCCAAAATCTACAGGTAGGCACTTTGCAAAAAACACCTCTGTTTTCTTAAAAAAAATGTGATGTGTCAACGTTGCGTTTTGGGGCATTTACTGTCGCGGGCGCTAGGCCTACCCACTCAAGTGAGGTATCATTTTTAGCGGGAGACTTGGGGGAACGCTGGGTGGAAGGAAATTTGAGGCTCCTCTCTGGTTCCAGAACTTTCTGTCACCAAAATGTGAGGAAAAGGTGTTTTTTTAGCCAAATTTTGAGGTTTGCAAAGGATTCTGGGTAACAGAACCTGGTCAGAGCCCCACAAGTCACCCCATCCTGGATTCCCCTAGGTCTCTAGTTTAAATAAAATGCACAGGTTTGGTAGGTTTCCCTAGGTGCCGGCTGAGCTAGAGGCCAAAATCTACAGTTAGGCACTTTGCAAAAAACACCTCTGTTTTCTTTAAAAAAATGTGATGTGTCCACGTTGCGTTTTGGGGCATTTCCTGTCGCGGGCGCTAGGCCTACCCACACAAGTGAGGTATCATTTTTAGCGGGAGACTTGGGGGAATGCTGGGTGGAAGAAAATTTGTGGCTCCTCTCTGGTTCCAGAACTTTCTGTCACCAAAATGTGAGGAAAAAGTGTTTTTTTAGCCAAATTTTGAGGTTTGCAAAGGATTCTGGGTAACAGAACCTGGTCAGAGCCCCACAAGTCACCCCATCTTGGATTCCCCTAGGTGTCTAGTTTTCAAACATGCACAGGTTTGGTAGGTTTCCCTAGGTGCCGGCTGAGCTAGAGGCCAAAATCTACAGGTAGGCACTTTGCAAAAAACATCTCTGTTTTCTTTCAAAAAATGTGATGTGTCAACGTTGCGTTTTGGGGCATTTCCTGTTGCGGGCGCTAGGCCTATCCACACAAGTGAGGTATCATTTGTATCGGGAGACTTGGGGGAACGCTGGGTGGAAGGAAATTTGTGGCTCCTCTCTGGTTCCAGAACTTTCTGTCACCAAAATGTGAGGAAAAAGTGTTTTTTTAGCCAGCTTTTGAGGTTTGCAAAGGATTCTGGGTAACAGAACCTGGTCAGAGCCCCACAAGTCACCCCATCTTAGATTCCCCTAGCTCTCTAGTTTAAAAAAATGCACAGGTTTGGTAGGTTTCCCTAGGTGCCGGCTGAGCTAGAGGCCAAAATCTACAGGTAGGCACTTTGCAAAAAACACCTCTGTTTTCTTTCAAAAAATGTGATGTGTCCACGTTGCGTTTTGGGGCATTTCCTGTTGCGGGCGCTAGGCCTACCCACACAAGTGAGGTATCATTTTTTTCGGGAGACTTGGGGGAACGCTGGGTGGAAGGAAATTTGTGGCTCCTCTCTGGTTCCAGAACTTTCTGTCACCAAAATGTGAGGAAAAAGTGTTTTTTTAGCCAAATTTTGAGGTTTGCAAAGGATTCTGGGTAACAGAACCTGGTCAGAGCCCCAGAAGTCACCCCATCTTGGATTCCCCTAGGTCTCTAGTTTTCAAAAATGCACAGGTTTGTTCGGTTTCCCTAGGTGCCGGCTGAGCTAGAGGCCAAAATCTACAGGTAGGCACTTTGCAAAAAACACCTCTGTTTTCTTTAAAAAAATGTGATGTGTCCACTTTGCGTTTTGGGGCATTTCCTGTCGCGGGCGCTAGGCCTACCCACACAAGTGAGGTATCATTTTTAGAGGGAGACTTGGGGGAACGCTGGGTGGAAGGAAATTTGTGGCTCCTCTCTGGTTCCAGAACTTTCTGTCACCAAAATGTGAGGAAAAAGTGTTTTTTTAGCCAAATTTTGAGGTTTGCAAAGGATTCTGGGTAACAGAACCTGGTCAGAGACCCACAAGTCACCCCATCTTGGATTCCCCTAGGTCTCTAGTTTTCAAACATGCACAGGTTTGGTAGGTTTCCCTAGGTGCCGGCTGAGCTAGAGGCCAAAATCTACAGGTAGGCACTTTGCAAAAAACACCTCTGTTTTCTTAAAATAAATGTGATGTGTCCACGTTGCGTTTTGGGGCATTTCCTGTCGCGGGCGCTAGGCCTACCCACTCAAGTGAGGTATCATTTTTAGCGGGAGACATGGGGGAACGCTGGGTGGAAGGAAATTTGTGGCTCCTTTCTGGTTCCAGAACTTTCTGTCACCAAAATGTGAGGAAAAGGTGTTTTTTTAGCCAAATTTTGAGGTTTGCAAAGGATTCTGGGTAACAGAACCTGGTCAGAGCCCCACAAGTCACCCCATCCTGGATTCCCCTAGGTCTCTAGTTTAAAAAAATGCACAGGTTTGGTAGGTTTCCCTAGGTGCCTGCTGAGCTAGAGGCCAAAATCTACAGTTAGGCACTTTGCAAAAAACACCTCTGTTTTCTTTAAAAAAATGTGATGTGTCCACGTTGTGTTTTGGGGCATTTCCTGTCGCGGGCGCTAGGCCTACCCACACAAGTGAGGTATCATTTGTATCGGGAGACTTGGGGGAACGCTGGGTGGAAGGAAATTTGTGGCTCCTCTCTGGTTCCAGAACTTTCTGTCACCAAAATGTGAGGAAAAAGTGTTTTTTTAGCCAGCTTTTGAGGTTTGCAAAGGATTCTGGGTAACAGAACCTGGTCAGAGCCCCACAAGTCACCCCATCTTGGATTCCCCTAGCTCTCTAGTTTAAAAAAATGCACAGGTTTGGTAGGTTTCCCTAGGTGCCGGCTGAGCTAGAGGCCAAAATCTACAGGTAGGCACTTTGCAAAAAACACCTCTGTTTTCTTTCAAAAAATGTGATGTGTCCACGTTGCGGTTTGGGGCATTTCCTGTTGCGGGCGCTAGGCCTACCCACACAAGTGAGGTATCATTTTTATCGGGAGACTAGGGGGAACGCTGGGTGGAAGGAAATTTGTGGCTCCTCTCTGGTTCCAGAACTTTCTGTCACCAAAATGTGAGGAAAAAGTATTTTTTAGCCAAATTTTGAGGTTTGCAAAGGATTCCGGGTAACAGAACCTGATCAGAGCCCCACAAGTCACCCCATCTTGGATTCCCCTAGGTCTCTAGTTTTCAAAAATGCACAGGTTTGGTAGGTTTCCCTAGGTGCCGGCTGAGCTAGAGGCCAAAATCTACAGGTAGGCACTTTGTTAAAAACACCTCTGTTTTCTTTCAAAAAATGTGATGTGTCCACGTTGCGTTTTGGGGCATTTCCTGTCGCGGGCGCTAGGCCTACCCACACAAGTGAGGTATCATTTTTATCGGGAGACTTGGGGGAACGCTGGGTGGAAGGGAATTTGTGGCTCCTCATTGGTTCCAGAACTTTCTGTCACCAAAATGTGAGGAAAAAGTGTTTTTTTAGCCAAATTTTGAGGTTTGCAAAGGATTCTGGGTAACAGAACCTGGTCAGAGCCCCAGAAGTCACCCCATCTTGGATTCCCCTAGGTCTCTAGTTTTCAAAAATGCACAGGTTTGTTAGGTTTCCCTAGGTGCCGGCTGAGCTAGAGGCCAAAATCTACAGGTAGGCACTTTGTAAAAAACACCTCTGTTTTCTTTAAAAAAATGTGATGTGTCCACGTTGCGTTTCGGGGCATTTCCTGTCGCGGGCGCTAGGCCTACCCACACAAGTGAGGTATCATTTTTATCGGGAGACTTGGGGGAACGCTGGGTGGAAGGAAATTTGTGGCTCCTCTCTGGTTCCAGAACTTTCTGTCACCGAAAGGTGAGGAAAACGTGTTTTTTTTGCAAACGTTTGAGGTTTGCAAAGGATTCTGGGTAACAGAACCTGGTCAGAGCCCCACAAGTCACCCCATCGTGGATTCCCCTAGGTCTCTAGTTTTCAAAAATGCACAGTTTGGTAGGTTTCCCTAGGTGCCGGCTGAGCTAGAGGCCAAAATCTACAAGTAGGCACTTTGTAAAAAAACACCTCTGTTTTCTTTCAAAAAATGTGATGTGTCCACGTTGCGTTTTGGGGCATTTCCTGTCGCGGGCGCTAAGCCTACCCACACAAGTGAGGTATCCTTTTTATCGGGAAACTTTGGAGAACGCTGGGTGGAAGTCAATTTGTGGCTCCTCTCAGATTCCAGAACTTTCTGTCACCGAAATGTGAGGAAAACGTGTTTTTTTGCCAATTTTTGAGGTTTGCAAAGGATTCTGGGTAACAGAACCTGGTCAGAGCCCCACAAGTCACCCCATCTTGGATTCCCCTAGGTCTCTAGTTTTTAAAAATGCACAGGTTTAGTAGGTGCCCCTAGGTGCCGGATGAGCTAGAGGCCAAAATCTACAGGTAGGCACTTTGCAAAAAACACCTCTGTTTTCTTAAAAAAAATGTGATGTGTCAACGTTGCGTTTTGGGGCATTTACTGTCGCGGGCGCTAGGCCTACCCACTCAAGTGAGGTATCATTTTTAGCGGGAGACTTGGGGGAACGCTGGGTGGAAGGAAATTTGTGGCTCCTCTCTGGTTCCAGAACTTTCTGTCACCAAAATGTGAGGAAAAGGTGTTTTTTTAGCCAAATTTTGAGGTTTGCAAAGGATTCTGGGTAACAGAACCTGGTCAGAGCCCCACAAGTCACCCCATCCTGGATTCCCCTAGGTCTCTAGTTTAAAAAAATGCACAGGTTTGGTAGGTTTCCCTAGGTGCCGGCTGAGCTAGAGGCCAAAATCTACAGTTAGGCACTTTGCAAAAAACACCTCTGTTTTCTTTAAAAAAATGTGATGTGTCCACGTTGCGTTTTGGGGCATTTCCTGTCGCGGGCGCTAGGCCTACCCACACAAGTGAGGTATCATTTTTAGCGGGAGACTTGGGGGAATGCTGGGTGGAAGGAAATTTGTGGCTCCTCTCTGGTTCCAGAACTTTCTGTCACCAAAATGTGAGGAAAAGGTGTTTTTTTAGCCAAATTTTGAGGTTTGCAAAGGATTCTGGGTAACAGAACCTGGTCAGAGCCCCACAAGTCACCCCATCCTGGATTCCCCTAGGTCTCTAGTTTAAAAAAATGCACAGGTTTGGTAGGTTTCCCTAGGTGCCGGCTGAGCTAGAGGCCAAAATCTACAGGTAGGCACTTTGCAAAAAACACCTCTGTTTTCTTAAAATAAATGTGATGTGTCCACGTTGCGTTTTGGGGCATTTCCTGTCGCGGGCGCTAGGCCTACCCACTCAAGTGAGGTATCATTTTTAGCGGGAGACTTGGGGGAACGCTTTTGGAAGGAAATTTGTGGCTCCTCTCTGGTTCCAGAACTTTCTGTCACCAAAATGTGAGGAAAAAGTGTTTTTTTAGCCAAATTTTGAGGTTTGCAAAGGATTCTGGGTAACAGAACCTGGTCAGAGCCCCACAAGTCACCCCATCTTGGATTCCCCTAGGTGTCTAGTTTTCAAACATGCACAGGTTTGGTAGGTTTCCCTAGGTGCCGGCTGAGCTAGAGGCCAAAATCTACAGGTAGGCACTTTGCAAAAAACATCTCTGTTTTCTTTAAAAAAATGTGATGTGTCAACGTTGCGTTT
Source organism: Pleurodeles waltl (assembly GCF_031143425.1). Classification (NCBI taxonomy): domain Eukaryota; kingdom Metazoa; phylum Chordata; class Amphibia; order Caudata; family Salamandridae; genus Pleurodeles; species Pleurodeles waltl. The sequence goes on along the minus strand of NW_027149959.1, from coordinate 13,617 downwards.
TGGGGCATTTCCTGTTGCGGGCGCTAGGCCTATCCACACAAGTGAGGTATCATTTGTATCGGGAGACTTGGGGGAACGCTGGGTGGAAGGAAATTTGTGGCTCCTCTCTGGTTCCAGAACTTTCTCTCACCAAAATGTGAGGAAAAAGTGTTTTTTTAGCCAGCTTTTGAGGTTTGCAAAGGATTCTGGGTAACAGAACCTGGTCAGAGCCCCACAAGTCACCCCATCTTAGATTCCCCTAGCTCTCTAGTTTAAAAAAATGCACAGGTTTGGTAGGTTTCCCTAGGTGCCGGCTGAGCTAGAGGCCAAAATCTACAGGTAGGCACTTTGCAAAAAACACCTCTGTTTTCTTTCAAAAAATGTGATGTGTCCACGTTGCGTTTTGGGGCATTTCCTGTTGCGGGCGCTAGGCCTACCCACACAAGTGAGGTATCATTTTTATCGGGAGACTAGGGGGAACGCTGGGTGGAAGGAAATTTGTGGCTCCTCTCTGGTTTCAGAACTTTCTGTCACCAAAATGTGAGGAAAAAGTATTTTTTTAGCCAAATTTTGAGGTTTGCAAAGGATTCCGGGTAACAGAACCTGATCAGAGCCCCACAAGTCACCCCATCTTGGATTCCCCTAGGTCTCTAGTTTTCAAAAATGCACAGGTTTGGTAGGTTTCCCTAGGTGCCGGCTGAGCTAGAGGCCAAAATCTACAGGTAGGCACTTTGTTAAAAACACCTCTGTTTTCTTTCAAAAAATGTGATGTGTCCACGTTGCGTTTTGGGGCATTTCCTGTCGCGGGCGCTAGGCCTACCCACACAAGTGAGGTATCATTTTTATCGGGAGACTTGGGGGAACGCTGGGTGGAAGGAAATTTGTGGCTCCTCTCTGGTTCCAGAACTTTCTGTCACCAAAATGTGAGGAAAAAGTGTTTTTTTAGCCAAATTTTGAGGTTTGCAAAGGATTCTGGGTAACAGAACCTGGACAGAGCCCCAGAAGTCACCCCATCTTGGATTCCCCTAGGTCTCTAGTTTTAAAAAATGCACAGGTTTGTTAGGTTTCCCTAGGTGCCGGCTGAGCTAGAGGCCAAAATCTATAGGTAGGCACTTTGTAAAAACACCTCTGTTTTCTTTAAAAAAATGTGATGTGTCCACGTTGCGTTTCGGGGCATTTCCTGTCGCGGGCGCTAGGCCTACCCACACAAGTGAGGTATCATTTTTATCGGGAGACTTGGGGGAACGCTGGATGGAAGGAAATTTGTGGCTCCTCTCTGGTTCCAGAACTTTCTGTCACCGAAAGGTGAGGAAAACGTGTTTTTTTTGCAAACGTTTGAGGTTTGCAAAGGATTCTGGGTAACAGAACCTGGTCAGAGCCCCACAAGTCACCCCATCGTGGATTCCCCTAGGTCTCTAGTTTTCAAAAATGCACAGTTTGGTAGGTTTCCCTAGGTGCCGGCTGAGCTAGAGGCCAAAATCTACAGGTAGGCACTTTGTAAAAAAACACCTCTGTTTTCTTTCAAAAAATGTGATGTGTCCACGTTGCGTTTTGGGGCATTTCCTGTCGCGGGCGCTAAGCCTACCCACACAAGTGAGGTATCCTTTTTATCGGGAAACTTTGGAGAACGCTGGGTGGAAGTCAATTTGTGGCTCCTCTCAGATTCCAGAACTTTCTGTCACCGAAATGTGAGGAAAACGTGTTTTTTTGCCAATTTTTGAGGTTTGCAAAGGATTCTGGGTAACAGAACCTGGTCAGAGCCCCACAAGTCACCCCATCTTGGATTCCCCTAGGTCTCTAGTTTTTAAAAATGCACAGGTTTAGTAGGTGCCCCTAGGTGCCGGATGAGCTAGAGGCCAAAATCTACAGGTAGGCACTTTGCAAAAAACACCTCTGTTTTCTTAAAAAAAATGTGATGTGTCAACGTTGCGTTTTGGGGCATTTACTGTCGCGGGCGCTAGGCCTACCCACTCAAGTGAGGTATCATTTTTAGCGGGAGACTTGGGGGAACGCTGGGTGGAAGGAAATTTGAGGCTCCTCTCTGGTTCCAGAACTTTCTGTCACCAAAATGTGAGGAAAAGGTGTTTTTTTAGCCAAATTTTGAGGTTTGCAAAGGATTCTGGGTAACAGAACCTGGTCAGAGCCCCACAAGTCACCCCATCCTGGATTCCCCTAGGTCTCTAGTTTAAATAAAATGCACAGGTTTGGTAGGTTTCCCTAGGTGCCGGCTGAGCTAGAGGCCAAAATCTACAGTTAGGCACTTTGCAAAAAACACCTCTGTTTTCTTTAAAAAAATGTGATGTGTCCACGTTGCGTTTTGGGGCATTTCCTGTCGCGGGCGCTAGGCCTACCCACACAAGTGAGGTATCATTTTTAGCGGGAGACTTGGGGGAATGCTGGGTGGAAGAAAATTTGTGGCTCCTCTCTGGTTCCAGAACTTTCTGTCACCAAAATGTGAGGAAAAAGTGTTTTTTTAGCCAAATTTTGAGGTTTGCAAAGGATTCTGGGTAACAGAACCTGGTCAGAGCCCCACAAGTCACCCCATCTTGGATTCCCCTAGGTGTCTAGTTTTCAAACATGCACAGGTTTGGTAGGTTTCCCTAGGTGCCGGCTGAGCTAGAGGCCAAAATCTACAGGTAGGCACTTTGCAAAAAACATCTCTGTTTTCTTTCAAAAAATGTGATGTGTCAACGTTGCGTTTTGGGGCATTTCCTGTTGCGGGCGCTAGGCCTATCCACACAAGTGAGGTATCATTTGTATCGGGAGACTTGGGGGAACGCTGGGTGGAAGGAAATTTGTGGCTCCTCTCTGGTTCCAGAACTTTCTGTCACCAAAATGTGAGGAAAAAGTGTTTTTTTAGCCAGCTTTTGAGGTTTGCAAAGGATTCTGGGTAACAGAACCTGGTCAGAGCCCCACAAGTCACCCCATCTTAGATTCCCCTAGCTCTCTAGTTTAAAAAAATGCACAGGTTTGGTAGGTTTCCCTAGGTGCCGGCTGAGCTAGAGGCCAAAATCTACAGGTAGGCACTTTGCAAAAAACACCTCTGTTTTCTTTCAAAAAATGTGATGTGTCCACGTTGCGTTTTGGGGCATTTCCTGTTGCGGGCGCTAGGCCTACCCACACAAGTGAGGTATCATTTTTTTCGGGAGACTTGGGGGAACGCTGGGTGGAAGGAAATTTGTGGCTCCTCTCTGGTTCCAGAACTTTCTGTCACCAAAATGTGAGGAAAAAGTGTTTTTTTAGCCAAATTTTGAGGTTTGCAAAGGATTCTGGGTAACAGAACCTGGTCAGAGCCCCAGAAGTCACCCCATCTTGGATTCCCCTAGGTCTCTAGTTTTCAAAAATGCACAGGTTTGTTCGGTTTCCCTAGGTGCCGGCTGAGCTAGAGGCCAAAATCTACAGGTAGGCACTTTGCAAAAAACACCTCTGTTTTCTTTAAAAAAATGTGATGTGTCCACTTTGCGTTTTGGGGCATTTCCTGTCGCGGGCGCTAGGCCTACCCACACAAGTGAGGTATCATTTTTAGAGGGAGACTTGGGGGAACGCTGGGTGGAAGGAAATTTGTGGCTCCTCTCTGGTTCCAGAACTTTCTGTCACCAAAATGTGAGGAAAAAGTGTTTTTTTAGCCAAATTTTGAGGTTTGCAAAGGATTCTGGGTAACAGAACCTGGTCAGAGACCCACAAGTCACCCCATCTTGGATTCCCCTAGGTCTCTAGTTTTCAAACATGCACAGGTTTGGTAGGTTTCCCTAGGTGCCGGCTGAGCTAGAGGCCAAAATCTACAGGTAGGCACTTTGCAAAAAACACCTCTGTTTTCTTAAAATAAATGTGATGTGTCCACGTTGCGTTTTGGGGCATTTCCTGTCGCGGGCGCTAGGCCTACCCACTCAAGTGAGGTATCATTTTTAGCGGGAGACATGGGGGAACGCTGGGTGGAAGGAAATTTGTGGCTCCTTTCTGGTTCCAGAACTTTCTGTCACCAAAATGTGAGGAAAAGGTGTTTTTTTAGCCAAATTTTGAGGTTTGCAAAGGATTCTGGGTAACAGAACCTGGTCAGAGCCCCACAAGTCACCCCATCCTGGATTCCCCTAGGTCTCTAGTTTAAAAAAATGCACAGGTTTGGTAGGTTTCCCTAGGTGCCTGCTGAGCTAGAGGCCAAAATCTACAGTTAGGCACTTTGCAAAAAACACCTCTGTTTTCTTTAAAAAAATGTGATGTGTCCACGTTGTGTTTTGGGGCATTTCCTGTCGCGGGCGCTAGGCCTACCCACACAAGTGAGGTATCATTTGTATCGGGAGACTTGGGGGAACGCTGGGTGGAAGGAAATTTGTGGCTCCTCTCTGGTTCCAGAACTTTCTGTCACCAAAATGTGAGGAAAAAGTGTTTTTTTAGCCAGCTTTTGAGGTTTGCAAAGGATTCTGGGTAACAGAACCTGGTCAGAGCCCCACAAGTCACCCCATCTTGGATTCCCCTAGCTCTCTAGTTTAAAAAAATGCACAGGTTTGGTAGGTTTCCCTAGGTGCCGGCTGAGCTAGAGGCCAAAATCTACAGGTAGGCACTTTGCAAAAAACACCTCTGTTTTCTTTCAAAAAATGTGATGTGTCCACGTTGCGGTTTGGGGCATTTCCTGTTGCGGGCGCTAGGCCTACCCACACAAGTGAGGTATCATTTTTATCGGGAGACTAGGGGGAACGCTGGGTGGAAGGAAATTTGTGGCTCCTCTCTGGTTCCAGAACTTTCTGTCACCAAAATGTGAGGAAAAAGTATTTTTTAGCCAAATTTTGAGGTTTGCAAAGGATTCCGGGTAACAGAACCTGATCAGAGCCCCACAAGTCACCCCATCTTGGATTCCCCTAGGTCTCTAGTTTTCAAAAATGCACAGGTTTGGTAGGTTTCCCTAGGTGCCGGCTGAGCTAGAGGCCAAAATCTACAGGTAGGCACTTTGTTAAAAACACCTCTGTTTTCTTTCAAAAAATGTGATGTGTCCACGTTGCGTTTTGGGGCATTTCCTGTCGCGGGCGCTAGGCCTACCCACACAAGTGAGGTATCATTTTTATCGGGAGACTTGGGGGAACGCTGGGTGGAAGGGAATTTGTGGCTCCTCATTGGTTCCAGAACTTTCTGTCACCAAAATGTGAGGAAAAAGTGTTTTTTTAGCCAAATTTTGAGGTTTGCAAAGGATTCTGGGTAACAGAACCTGGTCAGAGCCCCAGAAGTCACCCCATCTTGGATTCCCCTAGGTCTCTAGTTTTCAAAAATGCACAGGTTTGTTAGGTTTCCCTAGGTGCCGGCTGAGCTAGAGGCCAAAATCTACAGGTAGGCACTTTGTAAAAAACACCTCTGTTTTCTTTAAAAAAATGTGATGTGTCCACGTTGCGTTTCGGGGCATTTCCTGTCGCGGGCGCTAGGCCTACCCACACAAGTGAGGTATCATTTTTATCGGGAGACTTGGGGGAACGCTGGGTGGAAGGAAATTTGTGGCTCCTCTCTGGTTCCAGAACTTTCTGTCACCGAAAGGTGAGGAAAACGTGTTTTTTTTTGCAAACGTTTGAGGTTTGCAAAGGATTCTGGGTAACAGAACCTGGTCAGAGCCCCACAAGTCACCCCATCGTGGATTCCCCTAGGTCTCTAGTTTTCAAAAATGCACAGTTTGGTAGGTTTCCCTAGGTGCCGGCTGAGCTAGAGGCCAAAATCTACAAGTAGGCACTTTGTAAAAAAACACCTCTGTTTTCTTTCAAAAAATGTGATGTGTCCACGTTGCGTTTTGGGGCATTTCCTGTCGCGGGCGCTAAGCCTACCCACACAAGTGAGGTATCCTTTTTATCGGGAAACTTTGGAGAACGCTGGGTGGAAGTCAATTTGTGGCTCCTCTCAGATTCCAGAACTTTCTGTCACCGAAATGTGAGGAAAACGTGTTTTTTTGCCAATTTTTGAGGTTTGCAAAGGATTCTGGGTAACAGAACCTGGTCAGAGCCCCACAAGTCACCCCATCTTGGATTCCCCTAGGTCTCTAGTTTTTAAAAATGCACAGGTTTAGTAGGTGCCCCTAGGTGCCGGATGAGCTAGAGGCCAAAATCTACAGGTAGGCACTTTGCAAAAAACACCTCTGTTTTCTTAAAAAAAATGTGATGTGTCAACGTTGCGTTTTGGGGCATTTACTGTCGCGGGCGCTAGGCCTACCCACTCAAGTGAGGTATCATTTTTAGCGGGAGACTTGGGGGAACGCTGGGTGGAAGGAAATTTGTGGCTCCTCTCTGGTTCCAGAACTTTCTGTCACCAAAATGTGAGGAAAAGGTGTTTTTTTAGCCAAATTTTGAGGTTTGCAAAGGATTCTGGGTAACAGAACCTGGTCAGAGCCCCACAAGTCACCCCATCCTGGATTCCCCTAGGTCTCTAGTTTAAAAAAATGCACAGGTTTGGTAGGTTTCCCTAGGTGCCGGCTGAGCTAGAGGCCAAAATCTACAGTTAGGCACTTTGCAAAAAACACCTCTGTTTTCTTTAAAAAAATGTGATGTGTCCACGTTGCGTTTTGGGGCATTTCCTGTCGCGGGCGCTAGGCCTACCCACACAAGTGAGGTATCATTTTTAGCGGGGAGACTTGGGGGAATGCTGGGTGGAAGGAAATTTGTGGCTCCTCTCTGGTTCCAGAACTTTCTGTCACCAAAATGTGAGGGAAAAGAGTTTTTTTTGCCAAATTTTGAGGTTTGCAAAGGATTCTGGGTAACAGAACCTGGTCAGAGCCCCACAAGTCACCCCATCTTGGATTCCCCTAGGTGTCTAGTTTTCAAACATGCACAGGTTTGGTAGGTTTCCCTAGGTGCCGGCTGAGCTAGAGGCCAAAATCTACAGGTAGGCACTTTGCAAAAAACATCTCTGTTTTCTTTCAAAAAATGTGATGTGTCAACGTTGCGTTTTGGGGCATTTCCTGTTGCGGGCGCTAGGCCTATCCACACAAGTGAGGTATCATTTGTATCGGGAGACTTGGGGGAACGCTGGGTGGAAGGAAATTTGTGGCTCCTCTCTGGTTCCAGAACTTTCTGTCACCAAAATGTGAGGAAAAAGTGTTTTTTTAGCCAGCTTTTGAGGTTTGCAAAGGATTCTGGGTAACAGAACCTGGTCAGAGCCCCACAAGTCACCCCATCTTGGATTCCCCTAGCTCTCTAGTTTAAAAAAATGCACAGGTTTGGTAGGTTTCACTAGGTGCCGGCTGAGCTAGAGGCCAAAATCTACAGGTAGGCACTTTGCAAAAAACACCTCTGTTTTCTTTCAAAAAATGTGATGTGTCCACGTTGCGTTTTGGGGCATTTCCTGTTGCGGGCGCTAGGCCTACCCACACAAGTGAGGTATCATTTTTATCGGGAGACTAGGGGGAACGCTGGGTGGAAGGAAATTTGTGGCTCCTCTCTGGTTCCAGAACTTTCTGTCACCAAAATGTGAGGAAAAAGGGTTTTTTTTAGCCAAATTTTGAGGTTTGCAAAGGATTCCGGGTAACAGAACCTGATCAGAGCCCCACAAGTCACCCCATCTTGGATTCCCCTAGGTCTCTAGTTTTAAAAAATGCACAGGTTTGGTAGGTTTCCCTAGGTGCCGGCTGAGCTAGAGGCCAAAATCTACAGGTAGGCACTTTGTAAAAAACACCTCTGTTTTCTTTAAAAAAATGTGATGTGTCCACGTTGCGTTTCGGGGCATTTCCTGTCGTGGGCGCTAGGCCTACCCACACAAGTGAGGTATCATTTTTAGCGGGAGACTTGGGGGAATGCTGGGTGGAAGAAAATTTGTGGCTCCTCTCTGGTTCCAGAACTTTCTGTCACCAAAATGTGAGGAAAAAGTGTTTTTTTAGCCAAATTTTGAGGTTTGCAAAGGATTCTGGGTAACAGAACCTGGTCAGAGCCCCACAAGTCACCCCATCTTGGATTCCCCTAGGTGTCTAGTTTTCAAACATGCACAGGTTTGGTAGGTTTCCCTAGGTGCCGGCTGAGCTAGAGGCCAAAATCTACAGGTAGGCACTTTGCAAAAAACATCTCTGTTTTCTTTCAAAAAATGTGATGTGTCAACGTTGCGTTTTGGGGCATTTCCTGTTGCGGGCGCTAGGCCTATCCACACAAGTGAGGTATCATTTGTATCGGGAGACTTGGGGGAACGCTGGGTGGAAGGAAATTTGTGGCTCCTCTCTGGTTCCAGAACTTTCTGTCACCAAAATGTGAGGAAAAAGTGTTTTTTTAGCCAGCTTTTGAGGTTTGCAAAGGATTCTGGGTAACAGAACCTGGTCAGAGCCCCACAAGTCACCCCATCTTAGATTCCCCTAGCTCTCTAGTTTAAAAAAATGCACAGGTTTGGTAGGTTTCCCTAGGTGCCGGCTGAGCTAGAGGCCAAAATCTACAGGTAGGCACTTTGCAAAAAACACCTCTGTTTTCTTTCAAAAAATGTGATGTGTCCACGTTGCGTTTTGGGGCATTTCCTGTTGCGGGCGCTAGGCCTACCCACACAAGTGAGGTATCATTTTTTTCGGGAGACTTGGGGGAACGCTGGGTGGAAGGAAATTTGTGGCTCCTCTCTGGTTCCAGAACTTTCTGTCACCAAAATGTGAGGAAAAAGTGTTTTTTTAGCCAAATTTTGAGGTTTGCAAAGGATTCTGGGTAACAGAACCTGGTCAGAGCCCCAGAAGTCACCCCATCTTGGATTCCCCTAGGTCTCTAGTTTCAAAAATGCACAGGTTTGTTAGGTTTCCCTAGGTGCCGGCTGAGCTAGAGGCCAAAATCTACAGGTAGGCACTTTGCAAAAAACACCTCTGTTTTCTTTAAAAAAATGTGATGTGTCCACTTTGCGTTTTGGGGCATTTCCTGTCGCGGGCGCTAGGCCTACCCACACAAGTGAGGTATCATTTTTAGAGGGAGACTTGGGGGAACGCTGGGTGGAAGGAAATTTGTGGCTCCTCTCTGGTTCCAGAACTTTCTGTCACCAAAATGTGAGGAAAAAGTGTTTTTTTAGCCAAATTTTGAGGTTTGCAAAGGATTCTGGGTAACAGAACCTGGTCAGAGCCCCACAAGTCACCCCATCTTGGATTCCCCTAGGTCTCTAGTTTTCAAACATGCACAGGTTTGGTAGGTTTCCCTAGGTGCCGGCTGAGCTAGAGGCCAAAATCTACAGGTAGGCACTTTGCAAAAAACACCTCTGTTTTCTTAAAATAAATGTGATGTGTCCACGTTGCGTTTTGGGGCATTTCCTGTCGCGGGCGCTAGGCCTACCCACTCAAGTGAGGTATCATTTTTAGCGGGAGACATGGGGGAACGCTGGGTGGAAGGAAATTTGTGGCTCCTTTCTGGTTCCAGAACTTTCTGTCACCAAAATGTGAGGAAAAGGTGTTTTTTTTAGCCAAATTTTGAGGTTTGCAAAGGATTCTGGGTAACAGAACCTGGTCAGAGCCCCACAAGTCACCCCATCCTGGATTCCCCTAGGTCTCTAGTTTAAAAAAATGCACAGGTTTGGTAGGTTTCCCTAGGTGCCTGCTGAGCTAGAGGCCAAAATCTACAGTTAGGCACTTTGCAAAAAACACCTCTGTTTTCTTTAAAAAAATGTGATGTGTCCACGTTGTGTTTTGGGGCATTTCCTGTCGCGGGCGCTAGGCCTACCCACACAAGTGAGGTATCATTTGTATCGGGAGACTTGGGGGAACGCTGGGTGGAAGGAAATTTGTGGCTCCTCTCTGGTTCCAGAACTTTCTGTCACCAAAATGTGAGGAAAAAGTGTTTTTTTAGCCAGCTTTTGAGGTTTGCAAAGGATTCTGGGTAACAGAACCTGGTCAGAGCCCCACAAGTCACCCCATCTTGGATTCCCCTAGCTCTCTAGTTTAAAAAAATGCACAGGTTTGGTAGGTTTCCCTAGGTGCCGGCTGAGCTAGAGGCCAAAATCTACAGGTAGGCACTTTGCAAAAAACACCTCTGTTTTCTTTCAAAAAATGTGATGTGTCCACGTTGCGGTTTGGGGCATTTCCTGTTGCGAGCGCTAGGCCTACCCACACAAGTGAGGTATCATTTTTATCGGGAGACTAGGGGGAACGCTGGGTGGAAGGAAATTTGTGGCTCCTCTCTGGTTCCAGAACTTTCTGTCACCAAAATGTGAGGAAAAAGTATTTTTTAGCCAAATTTTGAGGTTTGCAAAGGATTCCGGGTAACAGAACCTGATCAGAGCCCCACAAGTCACCCCATCTTGGATTCCCCTAGGTCTCTAGTTTTCAAAAATGCACAGGTTTGGTAGGTTTCCCTAGGTGCCGGCTGAGCTAGAGGCCAAAATCTACAGGTAGGCACTTTGTTAAAAACACCTCTGTTTTCTTTCAAAAAATGTGATGTGTCCACGTTGCGTTTTGGGGCATTTCCTGTCGCGGGCGCTAGGCCTACCCACACAAGTGAGGTATCATTTTTATCGGGAGACTTGGGGGAACGCTGGGTGGAAGGGAATTTGTGGCTCCTCATTGGTTCCAGAACTTTCTGTCACCAAAATGTGAGGAAAAAGTGTTTTTTTTAGCCAAATTTTGAGGTTTGCAAAGGATTCTGGGTAACAGAACCTGGTCAGAGCCCCAGAAGTCACCCCATCTTGGATTCCCCTAGGTCTCTAGTTTTCAAAAATGCACAGGTTTGTTAGGTTTCCCTAGGTGCCGGCTGAGCTAGAGGCCAAAATCTACAGGTAGGCACTTTGTAAAAAACACCTCTGTTTTCTTTAAAAAAATGTGATGTGTCCACGTTGCGTTTCGGGGCATTTCCTGTCGCGGGCGCTAGGCCTACCCACACAAGTGAGGTATCATTTTTATCGGGAGACTTGGGGGAACGCTGGGTGGAAGGAAATTTTGTGGCTCCTCTCTGGTTCCAGAACTTTCTGTCACCGAAAGGTGAGGAAAACGTGTTTTTTTTGCAAACGTTTGAGGTTTGCAAAGGATTCTGGGTAACAGAACCTGGTCAGAGCCCCACAAGTCACCCCATCGTGGATTCCCCTAGGTCTCTAGTTTTTCAAAAATGCACAGTTTGGTAGGTTTCCCTAGGTGCCGGCTGAGCTAGAGGCCAAAATTCTACAAGTAGGCACTTTGTAAAAAAACACCTCTGTTTTCTTTCAAAAAATGTGATGTGTCCACGTTGCGTTTTGGGGCATTTCCTGTCGCGGGCGCTAAGCCTACCCACAACAAGTGAGGTATCCTTTTTATCGGGAAACTTTGGAGAACGCTGGGTGGAAGTCAATTTGGTGGCTCCTCTCAGATTCCAGAACTTTCTGTCACCGAAATGTGAGGAAAACGTGTTTTTTTTGCCAATTTTTGAGGTTTGCAAAGGATTCTGGGTAACAGACCTGGTCAGAGCCCCACAAGTCCACCCCATCTTGGATTCCCCTAGGTCTCTAGTTTTTAAAAATGCACAGGTTTAGTAGGTGCCCCTAGGTGCCGGATGAGCTAGAGGCCAAAATCTACAGGTAGGCACTTTGCAAAAAACACCTCTGTTTTCTTAAAAGAAATGTGATGTGTCAACGTTGCGTTTTGGGGCATTTACTGTCGCGGGCGCTAGGCCTACCCACTCAAGTGAGGTATCATTTTTAGCGGGAGACTTGGGGGGAACGCTGGGTGGAAGGAAATTTGTGGCTCCTCTCTGGTTCCAGAACTTTCTGTCACCAAAATGTGAGGAAAAGGTGTTTTTTTAGCCAAATTTTGAGGTTTGCAAAGGATTCTGGGTAACAGAACCTGGTCAGAGCCCACAAGTCACCCCCATCCTGGATTCCCCTAGGTCTCTAGTTTAAAAAAATGCACAGGTTTGGTAGGTTTCCCTAGGTGCCGGCTGAGCTAGAGGCCAAAATCTACAGTTAGGCACTTTGCAAAAAACACCTCTGTTTTCTTTAAAAAAATGTGATGTGTCCACGTTGCGTTTTGGGGCATTTCCTGTCGCGGGCGCTAGGCCTACCCACACAAGTGAGGTATCATTTTTAGCGGGAGACTTGGGGGAATGCTGGGTGGAAGGAAATTTGTGGCTCCTCTCTGGTTCCAGAACTTTCTGTCACCAAAATGTGAGGAAAAAGAGTTTTTTTAGCCAATTTTGAGGTTTGCAAAGGATTCTTGGGTAACAGAACCTGGTCAGAGCCCCACAAGTCACCCCATCTTGGATTCCCCTAGGTGTCTAGTTTTCAAACATGCACAGGTTTGGTAGGTTTCCCCTAGGTGCCGGCCTGAGCTAGAGGCCAAAATCTACAGGTAGGCACTTTGCAAAAAACATCTCTGTTTTCTTTCAAAAAATGTGATGTGTCAACGTTGCGTTTTGGGGCATTTCCTGTTGCGGGGCGCTAGGCCTATCCACACAAGTGAGGTATCATTTGTATCGGGAGACTTGGGGGGAACGCTGGGTGGAAGGAAATTTGTGGCTCCTCTCTGGTTCCAGAACTTTCTGTCACCAAAATGTGAGGAAAAAGTGTTTTTTTTAGCCAGCTTTTGAGGTTTGCAAAGGATTCTGGGTAACAGAACCTGGTCAGAGCCCCACAAGTCCACCCCATCTTGGATTCCCCTAGCTCTCTAGTTTACAAAAATGCACAGGTTTGGTAGGTTTCACTAGGTGCCGGCTGAGCTAGAGGCCAAAATCTACAGGTAGGCACTTTGCAAAAAACACTCTGTTTTCTTTCAAAAAATGTGATGTGTCCACGTTGCGTTTTGGGGCATTTCCTGTTGCGGGCGCTAGGCCTACCCACACAAGTGAGGTATCATTTTTATCGGGGAGACTAGGGGGGAACGCTGGGTGGAAGGAAATTTGTGGCCTCCTCTCTGGTTCCAGAACTTTCCTGTCACCAAAATGTGAGGAAAAAGGGTTTTTTTTAGCCAAATTTTTGAGGTTTGCAAAGGATTCCGGGTAACAGAACCTGATCAGAGCCCCACAAGTCACCCCATCTTGGATTCCCCTAGGTCTCTAGTTTTAAAAAATGCACAGGTTTGGTAGGTTTCCCTAGGTGCCGGCTGAGCTAGAGGCCCAAAATCTACAGGTAGGCACTTTGTAAAAAAACAACCTCTGTTTTCTTTAAAAAAATGTGATGTGTCCACGTTGCGTTTCGGGGCATTTCCTGTCGTGGGCGCTAGGCCTACCCACACAAGTGAGGTATCATTTTTATCGGGGAGACTTGGGGGAACGCTGGGGTGGAAGGAAATTTGTGGCTCCTCTCTGGTTCCAGAACTTTCTGTCACCAAAATGTGAGGAAAAAGTGTTTTTTTAGCCAGCTTTTGAGGTTTGCAAAGGATTCTGGGTAACAGAACCTGGTCAGAGCCCCACAAGTCACCCCATCTTGGATTCCCCCTAGGTCTCTAGTTTTAAAAATGCACAGGTTTAGTAGGTGTCCCTAGGTGCCGGCTGAGCTAGAGGCCAAAATCTACAGGTAGGCACTTTGCAAAAAACACCTCTGTTTTCTTAAAATAAATGTGATGTGTCCCCACGTTGCGTTTTGGGGCATTTCCTGTCGCGGGCGCTAGGCCTACCCACACAAGTGAGGTATCATTTTTAGCGGGGGAGACTTGGGGAACGCTGGGTGGAAGGAAATTTGTGGCTCCTCTCTGGTTCCAAAAACTTTCTGTCACCAAAATGTGAGGAAAAAGTGTTTTTTTAGCCAAATTTTGAGGTTTGCAAAGGATTC